>NW_020438972.1:393068-409682 GCF_000699045.2 Agrilus planipennis | reverse complement strand
TATAATAAATTGCACCAAATAATTTTTCTTTTTTCTACTAAAATATTTTTATTTAAGTTTAAATATACATTTTCACTGACTACACTTGCGGACGATCAGCCAGAAAACGTGCCCAATATATTTTTGCCCATATTTCCTGGACTGACATGTTTGCACGGAACCCTCGGTGCGTGAGTCCGATTCGCGCTTGACCGATTTTTTAAGTATGAGGCTATTTAAATGCTATTACGATCTTTTAAATTGGTTTTGTTTGTTTGTCTGTCTATCTGTCTGTGTAGACATGACAAGAGGTTGTCAGAAGTGATTTGGATTATTTTTTTTAATTCCTTATTAGTTACAATGATAATTTTCTGAATTATTAAAAAGTATTGACCATTTCTGAAAATAACGAATTACTGTAGGCAGACAAGTAGGTACATGTACTATTATTTCTTATTGTTCGCATAATAAAAAAAATGCGACCGTGTTGTTTGTTTTGCATGTTTAACTAATGTTTTTTTTCGACGTTGGAAAGCAAATTAAATGCAATAAAAAACTGCTTACTGTAATAATTCGCGGCGCCATCATGTGTGTTTTTATTATAAAGAGGCCTTCGTCAGTGTTGGGTTATTGCAGGTGTAGTCATTGTAAATCTTTGTAATGTAATACATGTATTTATGTAAAATTGCTAATGGGACTATCTATCTAATCAAAGTTTTGAAAAAACACTGATCAGTTTAATAAAGTTTTGTTTGACGCATTTCAGCTAAATCATTATTAAAATACAAACAAGTATTATACAAAGAGGGCTCTAGACCCTAGAGAATAGAGATCATGATCTTCTTATCCTCAATAACGAATGAGTTACATTGGATATGATGAGGAAAGTCAATCATTTAAAGTAGTCAGACAAAAAAAGATAATTGGTTTCAATGGCCATTTGAATAAATATTTCATCTTATCATGGTTCTCGAGAAAAGTTACATATGTAAAGGAGTTAACATGTTTCTGTAATAGCCTGGAACATACGATAGGCATCTCACATGGGTCTATTTACTGTAAAAACAATTTCAATTTTTCAATCCTTTAAGGCAACATTATAAAAGTCAAAAGTTAGAGAAATTCCAGGAAAAATCGCATGACTCGGCCTTTTTCACTTTCTCTCGGAAAACTAAACACTGCAGGGGGAAAATGGACAGAACCATTTTTATATAGCATAAAATTCTACAGTATATACACACAAGGGTGCATCAGGGATAATTGTAACAATTTTACTAGAGCCACTACTTCCTTGATGTATTTTAAATAAAGATTTCGATTAAACGTCAACATCCTGGATATTGAAGGTAGACCTAAGCTACAGTTCTATGTATTAATTAGACGTTTTAAAAGGCAGCTAATTTCAAAAAATCTGATCTTGATAGGTACACAAATTATCATTACAACCCAAGTCCACATGCGTACAAGAATCAATATAGTGAATCAAACAATTTTTATTTAGTAAATCCGGGTTTAATGATTTATAGCTTATTATCGATTTGTTACGAAGTCTGCTTTTGAGTAAATGAAAGAACGCACTGGCGACAAACTCATTTATTATTATTTTTACGTAAATATTACCGCTATTTTGATTATGTGTCATCATAGTATGCTGCTTATCTAGTAAATTTTTCTCTGTAGGTCAAAAATGACAGTATAATTAATTTCTCATGTTATGACCTAAAAATGGGTTCATTTTTTATCGTCGAGATAAAAAATTACTGTGGTATTTTTTCATTAGAAAGTACCGCTTCGTCTATTTGTTGAAAAAGACAAGGACGTATAAAAAAGTAATGTAATAAGAAATTAAAAAATGTTGCGGTAATACCAAAAAAAATATTTATTAACAATTTGGGGTAGCTGTTATAATAAATAAACCATTTGAATTCAGTTCACATCTTTAAAGATAAATCTATGTTCCTAATAATAATAACGCACCGTGTATTCGTGTATTGTTATTACTGTCTCAAATAATTATTTTAAGTAGCTGTAAAAGTAACCACAAAAAGTATAACGTATTAAATTTAAATTCAAGGGGCAACGTGTTAGTAAATAGTAAAATAATTGTCTACACTACATATTCTGTATTGTGTAACAAAAACATGAAACACCTTTAATTAACTACAGTTACAATACCATACATTCAAGGACTCGTTTTAGCATTGATTTTTTAGTGTGCGTTAATATGTGTAGCCACAGGAGACAGAAGCAATTTCCTTATATAAAATTAAGGTCGTGTCCCGGCGGCAGCAACGGCACCCGAAGGAGATGCCGATAAATGACATCTGTGTTAGTTTAATCTTAAATTTTCGAGAACCAATGCCGACAAGAGAATCCGCGAATATTTGTTACGCCTAAGTGCGGAATCCAGATACTACAGCAAAATTGTTCAACCCCAGGTCTAAGGGTTACATTTACCCTCCTTGCACATTACACGTTTTCGCCCGTGCGGGAATAAATCGTACGGGCAAATATTTTTAGTCTCCTATGAAGACTATAGAGGTCTTTCACATTATACGGTTACGGCACGGACACGATTTTTGATCGCGTTGCAGCCGTCCAGTGCCACTACAGATGAACGGTAGCCGTATCGTATCTTCGCTTAGTGGACTACGTGGCCAAATGCACCCTTTCATACTAGACGGTTTCAATCGTGCGGGAACCTGTCTACTACTACCATTTAATTCGCGTTGTTTACAGTTTACAGTTGTTTCTTTTGCGGTTTAATATACCTTCAAAAAATAGCTTTTCAATAATTTCCAGCAGACAGACGGACAGACCGTCAAACTGACTGACGGTTTTTGGAAAACAAATATGTATTTCGTGGTTTAGAGATTCTACAACGTGAAAATAAGCAATGATCTCGGAGGATGATTCTTTTTAAGATAACAATACCTCCCTCTGCAAGGGAAGTAAAAGCAGTCGGTGTTAAAGACACTTATTACCTTAAAGTTATAGCTAGCATTTCAATAAGTTGTACACAATTTCTAAATTGTGTGTTTTGCCGTCGAAGGACATTCTGCAATTTGCCGTGCAGTTCGTCAAAGGAGTCAACTGACATACGAAAGTAGTTGAAAAACTTCCGTTCATCATTTCTCAGGTCTTCAAACAAGGTATAGAATAACCCCATTTCCTCACGTTTCTGATTAATAGGATGCACCCAATGAAGGCGCTCACGCCTTTGTCTTTTTAGATACAATAACCGAGCTATAATTTGCCCCCGATTCATAGTCACTGTACAATACTTTCCTCAGAAATGGTGACAACGAGCATATGTATCTGAATAATGTTTTTGTACGGTTACAAATCGTGTGATTTCTACGTTTAAAATCGTACAGTGTGAAAGCAACTGCACCACGATATAAACTCGTACGACTTTTGATCGTGCGGGCGAAAACGTGTAATGTGCAACGAGGGTTAGGATTGCCACCCGTACTTTATTATAAAGTATTGTACTCTATTTCGATTTAGTGTACGTTATACTTTACAAGACACATAATGTACGCAAAAATACTTTATTTAAGGTCTTAAATAAACATAGTAATTTTAAAAGCCATTATTCGAAATTCAGAGTATTTTTACATCAATAATATTGCACAATACAATATCCCAAATCTGTTCAAAGTAGTGTCACTTTTGCTGTCCGGTCCGGCCTCTTCAGCATTTACAGAAAGAGTATTCTCTGTTGTAAAAGCAAAGTGGAGGTACGACAGGAATAAAGTTTCATTAAAACTAATTAAAAATGAACTNTTCTCTGTTATGAACGCAAAGTGGCGGGACAACAGGAATAAAGCTTCATCAAAACTAATTAAAAATGAACTTTTAGTTTACTTAAATCTTTGTTTGCCATGTTTAGAGGCTATTAATGTATTTAAGAGCGACAGCAATTTTTTACTGGCTGCTAGGTGTAACAAAAAATATGTTTTTAAAAACAAAAAATAAAATACTTTATTTATATGCTGAGTCCTTTTTTTTTTTGAACCATTTAGTCGAGAAATACTTTATGTAAAGTCTGAAAAGATGGCAACCCTAGTTACATTGTAGCCTGTGAACGAATCCTAAATGGCCTGCGTGAACCAGTTTCAAAATTCTCGTCAATTTGAAAGAAGCTTAATTTTGTCTTTGAAAGTACAAAACAAAATTTACAAACTATTGTTAATCCTTTCATGATCTGCTTCACTGAAATAATCGGTTATTCTGCCAATTTTCATTTGAAACTCAGTGAACTGTAATATCATTCTGCACTAAAATCTTCAAAGTCTGAAGTTTCGAAAATTTTAAACATGATTTTTGGAAATTATTGCCAAAGGAAGACTTTCCTGCAAAAACTGACCTTTCACTGAATTAATATACGTTAGTGGGAAGTTTCTCAAATTTAAATATTTGATTTGTTCGTACTGTCAACAATATCTGACTTAACACCTAGCACACCAAAATTGTTAAAATAAAGATTTTTGTTACATAAAACTTTACAGTACTAGCAGTAGACTTTCAAAACCAGTGTCTAATTGATGATGAAGAGTTTCTGGGCTTTTCTGCTGTGCTCGAATTCTAATTGCACAGAAGCTCTTCATCATCAACATAAAATTTTGTTTCTTCATTTGCCAGTAGATGGTATTTATTTTATTATTTTAATAAACGACACTTCAATTTCAAAATGTTGATTTTCTTGTTGCACAAAACAAATCTTTAAAAAGGTTATACTTTTCTAAATTAACCGATCCATGATTTTTTTTGTTAAAAGCTATTCGACCCTACGCTATCGTTTTGTTTTACGTCTCTCCTGTAGATATCAAAAATCGGCGAATTTTTAATCTCCAATTTTGATATCCCCTTGCTCCTTTACATGTAAATATTTTTGTTGTAATTTTATCTATTTTCTTTTTTCTGCAAAATAACAAAACAAAAATTTAATAAACATACTATATTCTCTACTTATCTGATGAGTTGCATGATACATAATACGAGAGGTTTGTGCTACCAGAAAGTCCCTAACTATTCTGGGCAAGTATAACGACTTCGTTTTATTGTAATATAGGCAATATTAGGATACCAAAAATTCAAATTTCAACCACTTATTTAAAAGCATTTTGGCGATAGGGGTCTACACTTTCTTTAGGTGCATTTATTTATATCACTGATGAAAATACCACTAATTTTTTTAAAAGTACCTGTGTAATAATTTGCATGGTAATCGTACATAAAAGATTCTTGATTTTTTTCGTATGCTCCTGGATAACCATAACAAGTTTATACTGTTTTGATGGAATTGACTAGTAAATATAAATATTTTTTAAAAGTAATGTGTCCCACTCGTCTTATTTATCTTAAAACTGTCGAGTCAATAAACATATTTCTTGATTTTTAATCATTTTATTACCAAATTTACGTCATTCTCGTTGAACGATAACTTTTATTATATAAAGTAAAGAAATTGTGTTTGGTTTCCATCGTTAAATAGACCATTTTGCTCGATTTTACTTCATTTCCTCTTAGAAAGCGTGTTACAATAAAATTTTAGTAGCATATAAGAAACAGTTTTTAACTATAGTACCTGGGTATAATCAATTTAACGCGTAATTTAATTATTACATTTAAGAACGTTTTATTTTATCACTTCCAGTATACTTATTTAAAATGTTTACAAATAAACTATGCCAATACAACAAGAAAATTTGCATTCCGACAGTTTGGAAAACTTTTTTTCATAAGAAACAATTAAGTTAGATACTAAATTTGCATATATGTAATATAATCCTTTTTTTCTAAGGGATAACTATAACTACTGTAGAATTTTCAAAAAATCAATTTTTAGCTTAAATAATGCACTTTTATCTTAAAAATTAGTTACCATTCGATTTATAATGAAAAAAATTGTTTTTATCGACTTTGAGCATAAGTATTTACGGAATGTAATGCTATGTCTGGCGTGCACTCAAAAGGTTATGTCAAATTTTAAACGCGTTTTTTTTTTTCAAAACAGCATTTTTCAAATTGGCGTAACAAGTAAATTCAACGATTTTTATCTGATTGACTTCAAATTTTGTAATGATCTTTCTAATTGCATTTCGCAAAGAAGTACGTAAGGGATTTTCCATGAATTAAAAACTTAATTGTATGAGTATTTTATACGAAAATTTTCACCGAAAAAACTTTTCACAATATATGCCTATCATTTTCAAAAATATCTATATTTGGAAAATCCCTGCGTACTTCTCTAAGTAGTGTTACAGAGCGCTTCATTTTGCTGAAGAAAACATACGAAAAAAAATTTTTTATAGCTTATTTATACACATACAGCCCGTTTTTACCCTTTTAGTGGTTAAATTTTGTAAACACGCTGAGATAGATGTTTGGTTAATTATATCAAAGATCATTGGGACTAATGAGTGTCAAGAAAATCTGACCACTATCGAAAATGTTCCAGACAAACTTTGCCATCTATTTTCACTCCCTTAGGTGTTGAATTTATATTATTAAATTGCATTAATAGTAATTATATCCTTCCTTATTCCTTGTATACATTATAAAGGAAACCTCTGCAAAATTTCAGTCATCTATAAGTCGAAGGGTTAAGCCTTCACGTTGATGAGTCGGTGATCAGGACTTGTTTGATACGGGATATGTATATATTACCTCCCCCAATTTCATGCAAAAAATTGTCAAAAATGCAAATAATTTTGAGACTTCTACTGGGAGGATACCCCTTAAGATAATAACGTGCTGGTTTCTTATTTTTAAAGAAATTAGTTTAGATTGACGATAATTAATTTTTTCGAAATGTGTAATTTACAAATAACAGAAGTGTAATTAATTTAGTTAGTTGTTGCATCTTTAGTCTTATTTTGTATTAGAATAGGTAGTATCTAATATACGAGGGGGCGTTTTTAAGTTCGCGTAATTGGAAGTGGAAGAAGTGGAAATAAAAGTACGATTTTATTTTTCCTTTTCAATATACGTATATGCACCTGCTACCCTTATACATTTTTCCGATCTTTCAATTTACCTACGTATACCTTCGAAAAAAAAAATGATTTGTCTTTTTCTGAAAAATACACCGAAACTGCATTCTTCACTTTGAAAATTTCTTTCCACGAAGATTTTTTTTCAAGTTTGGGAATAGGCAATAATAGCCGGGAGCTAACACAGGACTGCAGGGTGGGTAAGCCAAACTTTCGAAGCCCGCCTTCTGCAGGGCAGTCACCGCAACACGGCTCTTGTGAACAGGCGCCTTGTCGAGCAGAAGGAGGACACCCTTGGTCAATTTTCCTCTTCTGTTTTCTTTGACTGCTTCCTTTAACTGCTCTAGGATTGAAGCATTGTATATTTTCCGGTTATGGAGACACCTTTATCTTTATAATCGATCAACTGGAACCCTTCTGAGTACCAAAACATTTTCCCAGTAGACCTAAGACACCTTAAAGTTCTTGGGTGGTGGTGTGTCTTTTTTGTGCCAAGTAAATCTGTTTGGACTCACGTTCATAATGATGAGCCCAAATTTCGCTACCAGTAACAATTCGAGTCAATACTCCATCATGCCAAGATGATCATGAAGAATTTTAAAAATAGTTGTGTCTGATACTCCTACCATTTCTGCGAACTGTTTCTTCTTAAGTCGGGCATATTTTAGTATTTATTTTTCGACTTTTTGAATGATTTCCGGAGTGGTCACCTCGATCGGCCGGCCTGGCCGTAGGTCGTCTTTAAGTGAGTCCCTGCCTAGCTTAAAGAGGGAAAACCCATGGTTTTACCTGGACACGAGTCCCCGTAAACGGATTACATCACTTCCAGTATGGTTTGAACTGATTTTCCTCGCTTCGGAAGGAACTTTATAACGACATGGTACTCAATTTTCTCCATATTTCACAATTACGATATATACTAAAAATGAGTTGTTTAATTCGTAATGACTCGTAAGTACCCTCACTAATGACCCACCTACCCATTCCGCGAAATTAAAAACGTACCCTCGTACCTACTGTGAAACTGCATGAGCTGTCGCCTCTAACAATTCATCAGAGCGTTTGGTTTACTTTTGTTTAACGGGTTTCGTAACTAATTAGTCATGATACAGAAAGTTTTAAGGTACTCTTTTGTCATTTTGTAAGCGTTATGAAACCGTGTGGTACGACAATCATTTACCGGCTCGAAAAAATTATTCACAGTTTCTGTCCTATTTANCGTTAACAAAATTAGCAAATTATTTTTTCATAAATATAAGATTTGGTAGATATTCAGAAAAAAACTATTCGAAAAGATTGAACTTTTTGAAATTGAAAGTTATTGTTTTCTTATAACAAAAAAGTGTTAGATGCAAAACATAACGTATAATTATCTTTTCAATGAGTAATATCAAAGTTAGTTAACCATTATTTATCAGAAAGTACAAAATTAGTTCGACAAAAAATAATAAATCACTGTGAATTTATCAGTTAATACTGTTTATTTCACGGAAGTTGACTTAGTTACTATAATTAGTGTTATCACAAATACTAATTGTGTTTCCCTTTTAAATATCCACGTTCGATTTTAATTGAATAATTAGAAAGCCAATAATTTATCAGAAGGAAATACATACTTGCGCACATAAAAATTTTATAGTACGGTAAAAAACTTGCCTTAACATTAATACATCCCGCGCTATTGTTATTGATTTCATTTTCTTCGAAGTATTCGATTTGCTAATTATATTTTCTCTGCAATTGCGATTTTACTACGTTTCTGTAATACACCTGCAAACATATTTTATAAGAGTCTATCTAATAGTAAGTGAAAATGTTTAGAAATTTTCTTTGTCATTCTCAATCAGTATAACTAAAGCGTATGCGTATATGCAAAACACTAATTAGAATAAATGTTGTCTCTCTTACCTTGAGAATTTAAATAAATATTTAGCAAGAAAGTCAACGCTGAAGAATTGAGTCGAGTCTGTATCTACAAATAGTACCTACTTATGTACAGTATGGTGGAATAAAAAATATTTTTTTTTAGAAATGTGCAGCGTGTTGTGGTTCCAATATTTAAACGAATTTTAGTTAATTTTTATGTAATTATGACGCAGTGGTGACGTAGACGTTCTGAAAATGTCTTTATGTATATTCACTAATTTTTGGAACGTTAATTCAATCCTTCCTTCTTGTCGATACTATCAATTTTTGATGTATACAATTTTTGAATGGAAGACATTTATTAAAAAACAAAAACACGCCATTTAACTGGATTGATTGAAGTTCACAGATCCCTCTATAGGACCCTGCTAAATCCTTACAGAAAATAGTCCTTTATGAAACTCTTTGAAACTTTGGATTCTGCTAGTTTCAAGTCGTAACAAATCTTCTTTTGGAGATATGGTTCCTCAAAGTTGCATTTTTCCATAAGAACTTCTGATGTAGGTACCATTATGACTATTATACGTATTGAATACGTTAAAGTATAAATTGATATATTAATGTATTATCCCTATGTGTATTACATATTATGTATGTGTCATGGTTTCAGACTTAGAATGGTAAATACACTCTGCAAGAGTGTACTAGTAAGAGAAAGAAAGTTGGAGTTCTCAGAACACAGAATTTATTGTTTACAGTTTTATGCGGTAACTACACTTTTAATTTTCATACCTCGTATAAACTATAGGTTTTGCAGAACAAACAGAATAGCTCAAAACGCCAACGCCAAAACACGACACTGTAGTTGTCCGAAGCACTTTTCGGTAACAAAGTTACCTTCTTCAGGGACTGAAGTAAACTAGTTTACATCAGCCTACCCCATAACTTTCTCGTCTAGCGACTTATCCTATATCCTAAATATGTCAACATGTTATACAAAAATCGTTTCACACATAACAGCGTTTTTAACAGGAATGTGTTTGGGGTTCCACTTCTTATGTCGTTAGTTGGGGTCTATCCATGACTAAATGGTCCATATTTCAACTTACATGATCTACACGTGGAGAGTTACCATAATCCAAAGTTTTGACAGAGGATCATTTTCCATATGGATCTAGCGGGGTCCATTGCATCGACCGAGCGGCATGGCCTAGAGGTCTAGACCATTGCTTAGCATTCGGGATCGGTTCGATTCCGGGTCCGTCTGCCTTGGTCCAAGTTTTTCTGTGGTTTCCTTGGATCACTTAGGCAAATGCTGAGGCAGTAATATTCCACAGATAATCTNTCTAATTGCATTTCGCAAAGAAGTACGTAAGGGATTTTCCATGAATTAAAAACTTAATTGTATGAGTATTTTATACGAAAATTTTCACCGAAAAAACTTTTCACAATATATGCCTATCATTTTCAAAAATATCTATATTTGGAAAATCCCTGCGTACTTCTCTAAGTAGTGTTACAGAGCGCTTCATTTTGCTGAAGAAAACATACGAAAAAAAATTTTTTATAGCTTATTTATACACATACAGCCCGTTTTTACCCTTTTAGTGGTTAAATTTTGTAAACACGCTGAGATAGATGTTTGGTTAATTATATCAAAGATCATTGGGACTAATGAGTGTCAAGAAAATCTGACCACTATCGAAAATGTTCCAGACAAACTTTGCCATCTATTTTCACTCCCTTAGGTGTTGAATTTATATTATTAAATTGCATTAATAGTAATTATATCCTTCCTTATTCCTTGTATACATTATAAAGGAAACCTCTGCAAAATTTCAGTCATCTATAAGTCGAAGGGTTAAGCCTTCACGTTGATGAGTCGGTGATCAGGACTTGTTTGATACGGGATATGTATATATTACCTCCCCCAATTTCATGCAAAAAATTGTCAAAAATGCAAATAATTTTGAGACTTCTACTGGGAGGATACCCCTTAAGATAATAACGTGCTGGTTTCTTATTTTTAAAGAAATTAGTTTAGATTGACGATAATTAATTTTTTCGAAATGTGTAATTTACAAATAACAGAAGTGTAATTAATTTAGTTAGTTGTTGCATCTTTAGTCTTATTTTGTATTAGAATAGGTAGTATCTAATATACGAGGGGGCGTTTTTAAGTTCGCGTAATTGGAAGTGGAAGAAGTGGAAATAAAAGTACGATTTTATTTTTCCTTTTCAATATACGTATATGCACCTGCTACCCTTATACATTTTTCCGATCTTTCAATTTACCTACGTATACCTTCGAAAAAAAAAATGATTTGTCTTTTTCTGAAAAATACACCGAAACTGCATTCTTCACTTTGAAAATTTCTTTCCACGAAGATTTTTTTTCAAGTTTGGGAATAGGCAATAATAGCCGGGAGCTAACACAGGACTGCAGGGTGGGTAAGCCAAACTTTCGAAGCCCGCCTTCTGCAGGGCAGTCACCGCAACACGGCTCTTGTGAACAGGCGCCTTGTCGAGCAGAAGGAGGACACCCTTGGTCAATTTTCCTCTTCTGTTTTCTTTGACTGCTTCCTTTAACTGCTCTAGGATTGAAGCATTGTATATTTTCCGGTTATGGAGACACCTTTATCTTTATAATCGATCAACTGGAACCCTTCTGAGTACCAAAACATTTTCCCAGTAGACCTAAGACACCTTAAAGTTCTTGGGTGGTGGTGTGTCTTTTTTGTGCCAAGTAAATCTGTTTGGACTCACGTTCATAATGATGAGCCCAAATTTCGCTACCAGTAACAATTCGAGTCAATACTCCATCATGCCAAGATGATCATGAAGAATTTTAAAAATAGTTGTGTCTGATACTCCTACCATTTCTGCGAACTGTTTCTTCTTAAGTCGGGCATATTTTAGTATTTATTTTTCGACTTTTTGAATGATTTCCGGAGTGGTCACCTCGATCGGCCGGCCTGGCCGTAGGTCGTCTTTAAGTGAGTCCCTGCCTAGCTTAAAGAGGGAAAACCCATGGTTTTACCTGGACACGAGTCCCCGTAAACGGATTACATCACTTCCAGTATGGTTTGAACTGATTTTCCTCGCTTCGGAAGGAACTTTATAACGACATGGTACTCAATTTTCTCCATATTTCACAATTACGATATATACTAAAAATGAGTTGTTTAATTCGTAATGACTCGTAAGTACCCTCACTAATGACCCACCTACCCATTCCGCGAAATTAAAAACGTACCCTCGTACCTACTGTGAAACTGCATGAGCTGTCGCCTCTAACAATTCATCAGAGCGTTTGGTTTACTTTTGTTTAACGGGTTTCGTAACTAATTAGTCATGATACAGAAAGTTTTAAGGTACTCTTTTGTCATTTTGTAAGCGTTATGAAACCGTGTGGTACGACAATCATTTACCGGCTCGAAAAAATTATTCACAGTTTCTGTCCTATTTACCATAAAAGTTAATCTTTTTGAACGAATACATATCTACGAATATTTAAAACAAATTTTAAATACTCAGGCAGCCATCTAATTTCTTAATTTAAATAGCGGTTAGTTGCTACTCTTATTTTAACATTAACTTGCTTTTCGCAAACATTTTCAAATAGTGGAAATTTGTAAGAAAAACTTAGTTCTGATGGATGAAATAAAAAAGAAGCGTTCAATATATCACTTAATGCTTTTAAAAATGTGATGTGTATTTTTTGACGAACAAATGTATTCTTGTTGGAAAAACTTTTTAGTAATCGCAATGATTTAAAAATCTCCGGTGTTTGACCTTTATCTTTGTCATTTATCGTTTGTTGTATGAGATTTTGGCTTGTAACGGTGTGATTTTCCGAATAAAACTGGAAATGTTTTAAATTAGGCAAATCGGAAATGAAACAACAATTTATAGCATCAGATTGATATTTAAGCATGTAGATATAAATGGTCTGGTATTTTCATCTTTATAAAACTTATTAGTAAAAAATTACAAGGACATTCGTATGATTGGAAAAACAAATTAGACCCGGAAAATATGAAACGTTCTTAAATTAGTTGTAATCTACATTTCTGGTTTTACTGCTGGATCCTTTTAATTAATCTAATTATGTCACTATTGATAAATTGAACGTACCGAATAAGTATAAGGCAATTGGAATAAAACATAGAATTAAATTAAACAACTTTTTCTTAACATAGTACATTTTATGTAACACATCTATCACTAACTAAAAGATACATCATCATATTAGAAAGTTCTGTCTTGTGTCCTGGTCCACCCAATATTTAACTTCATGTAACTTTATTTAATGTAAAATAATAACGCAAAAATATCTGTTACTTTGTCTAAATCGGGAGGGTTTAGTGAAAAATAGCATGCGCATCAACAGGGGATGGAATAAAAGAGTCTAAGACATTCTTTACTTTTCTAAATGCGTACACAATATACTAATAGTCACAGAAGCCAAGGAATGTGGCATTATATGTGTAATTTTACATGGTAATTTTTTACAGAACTCTAGGCGTCTTGGGTTATACGTATGGAGTTTGGCCCATACAAAAAAGTTACCTACACGTTCCTGCGAGCAAGACACAAATAAGTTTTCCATCATAATTAAAAGTTCTGCGAGCTTAATATTATTATTTCTGACGTTTGATGGTTTTCCAAATGCAATTATCTATTAGTTTAAATTCTCGAAAAATAACGCTTTTATTTCCTTGAACTTTGACTTTCAGAAAATTCAACGTATTCGCATATTATGTAGAGGTACCTAATTAAAATAAACACGAATTTTCTTAGAACCACTTACTTGCATCAGCATAGGCCGCTACTCTATTCCAAATCTCCATTTGGCAGAAAATTAACATAATTACAATTATCACAGACATATTAACAATAATAATAATAATAATAATTAATTACAAAACTAGGACACTTATTCACGTTAAAAGAACGCGTAGGCTTTTTTTCTACATTTTTGAATCGTTCAATTGTTGAATGAACTTTTCACACTGGCACACTGTGTTTTCACTAATCGCAAATTGGTTGCATGTTCAGATTGAAATTCGCGCACGAATTTGCTGTTTCATCAACCGACGGCTGCTGATGTCAATGTTGATCATTCGTGGATTTGCAGCAAGGAAAGAAAAACAATGCGAGAGGTGGAAACCCAACCGGTGTTCTCTCGACTAGTTTTACGATTAGTTCATCACACAACGTTCCAACTTCGTACTTTATAATAAGAATAAGAAACTTGCTGCACGTATAATCTGTACCGCGAGCGATCACTTATTAAGCTTGAATACCGCTAGCTGGACTCTGTCCAGTTCTTCTTCCCCTCCGAGCTCAACTCAAACCGTTATCAATCGAAATTGATAAAATATAATATAAACGCTACCATACATCGACATGCAAACAATTTGTACATAGAATTAAGCAGATATTTCCAACTTTACTTTTTGTTACAAAAGTAATTTTAATTTTATCGTTTTATTATTACAAAATTTTAAAATACTTTATTTAGATTTTATTAAGATCGTCCTTTACTTTTATTTTTACGAGTGTATTTATTTTCTTTTTGATGTTTAAAATTTGTATTAGGTATACTTTGCTATTAGGTAGGAGTTGTTGCCATCATTTTTTTTAACCGAAATTTTTTACAATTTCCATTTCTTCTTCCTATTTAACATATACAGAAATTAATGCCAGATAAATAACAAAAAAATAATCTAAAGTTTCATCTAGAATTTATGATACTGTGTGATGGTTTGCATCACTCAGAAAGCCTGTAAAAATATATTGTATTTCCTCATTCGAAATCCGGGATTCAACATAGTTTTAGAACTTTTGTCATTGAAAATTGCTTTCAGCCCTTTCAGTGATTAAAAATGCTGTAATAATTTTCACGAACAAGTATAGTTACGGGATTATCGTTAGTCAACAAATTACTTCATAGAAGTACTTTGCAATTTTTAATTTTTCTTTCAATCTACTTGAAGCACATTTTAAAAAGTGCTTAGGAATTAGAATCTAATAGTTGCTTTCCAAGTAATTAATGGCAAGTCCTTGGATTTTAAAATGTTATTTGACCTTCAAGGGTTAAAGAACTTTACGTAAGCTCTTTTGGCTCTTAATACAGAAAACATATTTGTGCCCTGACACCCTAGTTTGCGTCCCTGAAAACAATATATTCGTGTTTTATCTAAAAATGCCATTGAATAAAACATTTTTTGATTGTAAATTTATTCTTAATAATTTGAATTTTCAACGAATATTAATGAGACTACTTTCTTAAAACTTCTGTAATTTTAAGTAATTTCACATACCACATTTAAAGGTAATTTATAATTAATTGCTTTACAAATTTTCAATAAACACCATAAGTTTAACCCTTCCGATAAACATCGGAGCAAATTTAAATATTTGCCTACCTGCAAATTACATCAAGTTTACTTTTAAAAGGAAATATTTTGTTTACCATTAGTGAAATTTACCTTCACCTTGTTAGTTATATGTGAATGTGATGGCCAGGCAAAAACTGTATTTATTAATCGTTAGTATTTTATACCTTCTTCATTGGCATTAAAATATTTTTATAGCCACGGTGATATTCAAATACTTGATAGTCCGAAAGTTCAAAGAGTAAACTTGCTGCAGTATCATTTTTTTTTAAGTAATCATAAAATAAGTAAAAGTAAAACTAAAATACTGGTATGCAAGGGAAGAAGAAGTAGGGAAAGAGACAAAAATTAAAAGAAGTGGCTGACTTTAGGTATCTAGGAAGTCAGACAAGTCAGGACGGAAGGAGTAGTAGGGGTGTAAAGCAGAGGATAGCGCAGGGTCGCGAATGGTTAATTGAGAAATTCGAAAAAGGTTGTTAAAAGTGTATTTTTGGAGCGCGACGCTGTACGAGTGCAAAATATAGACAGTGGGCACGGCGGAAAAGAAAAGGTTAGAAGCGTTCGAAATGTGGTGTATGATGAGGATAACGTGGATAGAGAAGGTTAGAAATGAAGAGGTATTAGAAGCAATAGGAGAACAGAGGACTCCATGGATGTCAATAAGAAATAGGTGAGATAGGTTGGTAGGACATCTTCTCAGGCATGAAGGTCTAGTCAGTCATATTAGGCAGAAGCAGGAGTTAGGAAGGGTAGAGATAGACCTAGTTTAGATTACTGTTCGCAAATAGTAAGGGATGTGGGTTGTTCTAGTTTTAGGGAAATGCGAAGTTTAGCTCAGGATAGGAAAGAGTGGAGGTACGTGTCCAACCAGTCTTAGGTCTGACGACCTTATGATGATGATGATGATGATAATGAATCATAAAAAACTAATAATAAGAAAATTGAAGGGTAATATTATTTTGCAATTAAGAAGAATTCAATTGAACTTTTCATTCACGATTGCTCAATTCTCAGACTCTGAGACAGCCCAGTATCATTTTCAATTTCTGTGAATAACAGCTTATTTAATAAATACATATGGATATATATAGTGAGTACACTGGAATATTGGATAAATAATGTTGTTAAACCAATTTAAAATAGCGTTATTAAAAATGTGAATATTTCTCAGAAACAACGTTAACAAAATTAGCAAATTATTTTTTCATAAATATAAGATTTGGTAGATATTCAGAAAAAAACTATTCGAAAAGATTGAACTTTTTGAAATTGAAAGTTATTGTTTTCTTATAACAAAAAAGTGTTAGATGCAAAACATAACGTATAATTATCTTTTCAATGAGTAATATCAAAGTTAGTTAACC
>NW_020438972.1:384028-391218 GCF_000699045.2 Agrilus planipennis | reverse complement strand
GGACTGCCCGCCTACCAGCATTACTAGCTGGTGGGAATGAAACACCCAAAAGTTTTTTTTTTTTTTTTTTTCCATTGCATCTCTATGCAAAAGGAGTGTAGAGGGGGTGGTGTGGGTTTCGCAAGTAGTGCACAGAACTGCTCCATGCGGCCCAGTTTAATAATACAAACGATACTGTAGCACGTTGAACCATAAACGCCCATAAAATTCATTTGGTCCACTACTTAGCGCAGGACGACAAAAAGCGTTATTGCATAAGCGTAGTAAATTTCACTAATTATTATGTCACAAAAATAAATAAATAAATATATATTTTTTTGGCAGTATTGCAGCGTATAATTATAAGAAAATAAATTAATATAGTTCTTGATTATAAAATTCTGCTGCTTGTGCCGGACAATATTAAAGTTACAAATCAAAGATATGAATAGAAATTAAAGGGTGATGAGGGTTACAAAGTGTTTTCATTATTTGCCAAACTGACTCTAATGTTTTGCCTCTTGTTGTGAGCTTTTTTCGGGGTAGGTTTTTTAGGTACATATAATAAATAGTTAAGGATAACACAATTATAAAGATAAAACTATAAATATTAATTAACACATCAAAGTTATTTAGTTAATCCAACAGTATCAGAACGATTGACCGATTGGCAAGAGAAATATTATACCTAGAATTCGAGGTTTTAATATGCAAGGCCTTTATAATGGCCTTTGATTGTAAACGAGCATTTTATGAATACGATAAGAAAAGATTTTTTTATCGTTGCATTAAAAAGTTACAGATCATAAAGGTATACGTTCTAAAGCATTAGCTGTGTGGAGAAGTAAATACGTAGCCTAATTTATGAAAAAAGCATTGTATGACTTTTTATGCTCAAAACAATTCAGAAGAATTGGTACAATTGTATGAGTATGTTAGTTTATTTATGTCCTACATAAATTATGGTGACGTTGTCACAATTGTATGTAGCAAATATGGTATATTGCATAAAATCTGTGAAACATTCATTTGCGGATAAACAAGTAATTGTAGGAAGCAGCTCCGTTTTTGTTATCCACTGTAACTAAATGTTAACTATATTAGCATTACGTGTCTGTATTTATAATACCAAAATGCCTTCTTTTTTAAATTCCTACGATACAAACGATCCTTAAAAGAATTTCTGTTTGACTGTTTCTACTGCCTAATCTTCGAAATGGCTGAAGCGATTTTATTTTCCTGAATTAATTGCGCGAAAACATGTGAGTTCTTGCAGACGATCATTTAGCGAATTTTTTTTTGTTTTCGTGGAAGAGGGAAAATATTCAAAAGACACCCAACCGTCCGTACGACTAGTGTCGGATTCCCGAGGACCTACCGACTACCTCAGGCCGTTCTAGGACCAATCAAGGTCCTCTTCAACAGTCATTTAACGAATATCATATGTATGTATATGGTGGTGTGTAATATCAAGCGGAAGATGCACGTGTCTGCATGTTGAAAAAAATCGAAAACATCGATAAATTTCATCGCGATACTGTCCACATCCACAAGTACAGAGACGTATTGAGCAAAATCGGATTCAATTTACGGTCTAGGCAATTATTTTTTACTTAAAATTAGGTAGGACACAATATCGATCGAATTTCGGCCACAGCTAGTGCCAGTTAATAGAACTTTTAGGCTTTTACACGCTACGAAGCACTCCTTGTACTGGGTTGCATACCCAAACAGCAAACCCGTTAGGTCTATTCGTCCGTCTGTACTTCCGTATGTTATATCCTTCATATCGCCTGAAATATTTATATATAACATTTAAAGTGGTTCCCTTCTGGAAATTAGTTTAGTATAGGGTCCGACCTGGATAAGGACTGCTTGACCATAGATCAGGGATAAATCACGCTTCCCGATACGGATATGACAAAAAATCGTCTCGCCATATATGATCCGCACAGGATCCGTTTAAAAAAATGCATCCCGGATCCGTTTCATTATGTTGTAATTAACTTTTAAAAAAGTTATCAAAAAGTCGTAAAGAATAAGATTGTTGCAGAAAAAAAGTGAATACACTCTTATGACGTTGATAATTTAATCACAGCATTAGTAATAAATTTGTTGTTTGAAAAGCAATACTACATACCTACAGAATGGATCAGATAAAAAACTGTATTCTGTATTATGATCCACTTCAGAACATCGGATACAATCTTGTTTTAAAACAATGTACCGAAACCCTAATATGATTCATAGTATTAGATTCTGATAAGGAACTGATCAGATGACTAGATCAAGGGAAAGGATACTATATTTCAATCAACTCTTGATCAGATGGTTGGACCAACGGATAGAGTACTGTACTTGGATCAGAATCTGATCGGATAGCCGAATTAAGGGAAAGGTTCCTGATCAAATGACTAGATAAAGGGATGGAGTACTGTACTTTAATCAGGAGTTGATCAGAAGACCGTATTATGGAAAATTTGATCCGTATCTGATCATAATCCGGGTTCTCTGGACTAATTTTCAGTCAGGTTAAGGGATCTAGATAGAGACGCAGATGGAAACCTGAAAACTAGTATTGATGAGACTTTTGGAAAAATGCATTTTGAATCCCTTTCATTTTGTCCGTCTTACATTTATCTCCTTCCGGATTTGCGCTAGTAACTGATGGGAACGAAATATCAAAAAGTTTCCCTTAAATAAAATAATGAAGTAGTATAGTTTATTGAGCGTAATTTACGATCCTTTTTGTTTAGTTTTTTAACATAATAATTCTTTATATCAATTTAACAGTGTATAATCTTAAATTCAAAAATTTATTGCTACTGTCCTACACTGAATTGTTCCCTTGGGTACAATTAATTTCGGCAAGTTATTTATTACTAACTATTAATCAACAGCCATTGCATTAATAAAAGTTGAAGAAGTATTTGTAAAATTATTAGTATTTGATTATTAACGGGCGTCAGACATCATTTGTGTTGCATATTTAAACACAGTTGTAATAGTAAACTATCAATAACAATTATTTTGATACATGTCTTTAAACATGTATTTTTTTAGATAAAATTAATAGGGATTTTCGATTAATTTAATTTTATTTATTTTGCAAAAATTTAGATCAGGTAGACTGCATGTTTATTCAAAAACATTAACATTCAAAGTATAAATACGTATTTTTTATTTGGAAAACAAAATTAGTTGCTAATTACACCCAAGGAATTGTTGTATCTAAAGAATAAATAGTTTCTAAGAAAATATTCTTTTTAATTTAGTACGTCTCTTTAATATACAGTGAAAACTCTTTATAGCGTCACTCGATTTAACGACAAACTCCTTAAAACGTCGTTTTCTGTACAATATTACACTATATAGCGTCGCGCTCACTCTATTTAACGACAACAATGCGGCATTATAAATCATTGAGCAGTACTTTCTAAGTTGCCGAAATAGATAAGAACTGCAGCTGTGTACGTTGTTGAAGAAGACGATCCTGTCCCTCCACCAAGCATCAAACAAGCACTTGATGCAGCGAAACTATTAAAAAAATACTTTTTATATAATCAAATTGATCCAGCAGTATGAGTAAGATACGTAACAAAATACAATTAAAATATTGGAGCAGCAAAAAACATCAGACGAAGATAACAGGCTATACGCAATGTATGAATAATAATGTTTGTGTGCAAAATGTGTACTACATTGGTAAATGCATATTATTATAGAATAGTAAAATAATATCATTTTTTTGTCTCCTTTTAACGACCACTCTTTATAACGCCGAAAAATGTTCAGTCCCTTAAGTGTCGTTATATAGAGTTTACACTGTATGTATTTTTAAAATGTGTGTGTATATGTCTAACAAATTTATGA
This sequence comes from Agrilus planipennis, assembly GCF_000699045.2. NCBI lineage: Eukaryota > Metazoa > Arthropoda > Insecta > Coleoptera > Buprestidae > Agrilus > Agrilus planipennis. Next base: position 387,366 of record NW_020438972.1, on the reverse strand, counting down.
TTACTTGATCATTTCATGAAACAAAAAAAAAAAAGAAGGAAGAGTTTGTTCTTTCTGGAACAAACCAACTGTAAATAATTAATGAACTACAAATTTCCAGTCTTAACTGAATCTGTTCAAATGAAGTGCGGGTTAATAAGATGTTCAATTTATGGAAACTGAACCGAACTCAATTACAATTATCAATTTATTTTGGTTAATCTAGCCTTGCAGTGACGTAATGATCAACTAGCACTGCAGACGTGACTCTGATCAGTGCTCAACTGTGTGTACGACAAAAATTGTCTCTCTCATGTACGTAAGAATGACGCACTTTTCGGAAATTGTTGATGATCACGGAAACAGATTCAAATTACAGCGTAAACTATCTTATAGCTCTCAACAATGCAAATAGCTTGAGCTTGATTCCGTAACGAAATGGCTATTGTCTGTAACGAATCAATACATCACATTTGAATAGTTAACACATGTTTAGTAAAAGAATATCATTGTGACGAAAAAGCTGGTTTAATTTATATAAAAATATTGCCAGTAAGTGAATTTTATATATTCAGTTTGAAATATAGAAATAATTTACTTAAACCAATTAAAACTATTTAAATGATAATTAACAAATACAATAATTAAATTAGTTGATATATTGGCATACCGTAAAATTCAGAAAATGGCATCGAAACACCAGAGTAGGTGGGGCTGTTACCCGCCTCACCACCCTATCTTGCTTCCCAACTGTTTAAATACCAACCGAATGATACGTACTGTATAACACGAATGATTTTGTCGTATTTTTAAATATCGTAATTTTTATTCAATGAATAGTAACTAAATTACATCTAAATTATCGAAATAAAGTTTTTATAAAAATGTTTCGAAAATTTGGGAATTGTAAATAAGTAAGTCATAACAATGACAAATTTGTCAAATAGCTGATGGAGTGTAGAATATTTTCTTGTAAAGTTCTCGGTAACTTCATTGTTATATTTTTGATTTTTTGATTTTCATAAAAGTATTAGCCAGTTATTAAAATGGTTCTTGTGCCTTTCATAACGTTTAAATTTTTTAATTATTCTGAATAAACCATTTAATTAAAAATGCTATTTAATTATAACTATAATAAGGATGTTTAAATAGGAACGTCAGTTGAATTTCACTTTTACTATTATTGCATATAACTTAATGTTTTTAAAAGAAGGTTATACTTCTTTTCTTAACATTTGTTTTAATCATTCCATAATGTACGATTACTTAAAATAATAATAGCAAAATGGAATTGGAATAACACCTTCGTCTTATTGTTAAAATGCACTATTTAATTCATTTTATCTTTATTTAAGGACTTAATTGTAAAACCAACTAGTTATATTTTCTATTTACAAATATGNAGGATAGGAAAGAGTGGAGGTACGTGTCCAACCAGTCTTAGGTCTGACGACCTTATGATGATGATGATGATGATAATGAATCATAAAAAACTAATAATAAGAAAATTGAAGGGTAATATTATTTTGCAATTAAGAAGAATTCAATTGAACTTTTCATTCACGATTGCTCAATTCTCAGACTCTGAGACAGCCCAGTATCATTTTCAATTTCTGTGAATAACAGCTTATTTAATAAATACATATGGATATATATAGTGAGTACACTGGAATATTGGATAAATAATGTTGTTAAACCAATTTAAAATAGCGTTATTAAAAATGTGAATATTTCTCAGAAACAACGTTAACAAAATTAGCAAATTATTTTTTCATAAATATAAGATTTGGTAGATATTCAGAAAAAAACTATTCGAAAAGATTGAACTTTTTGAAATTGAAAGTTATTGTTTTCTTATAACAAAAAAGTGTTAGATGCAAAACATAACGTATAATTATCTTTTCAATGAGTAATATCAAAGTTAGTTAACCATTATTTATCAGAAAGTACAAAATTAGTTCGACAAAAAATAATAAATCACTGTGAATTTATCAGTTAATACTGTTTATTTCACGGAAGTTGACTTAGTTACTATAATTAGTGTTATCACAAATACTAATTGTGTTTCCCTTTTAAATATCCACGTTCGATTTTAATTGAATAATTAGAAAGCCAATAATTTATCAGAAGGAAATACATACTTGCGCACATAAAAATTTTATAGTACGGTAAAAAACTTGCCTTAACATTAATACATCCCGCGCTATTGTTATTGATTTCATTTTCTTCGAAGTATTCGATTTGCTAATTATATTTTCTCTGCAATTGCGATTTTACTACGTTTCTGTAATACACCTGCAAACATATTTTATAAGAGTCTATCTAATAGTAAGTGAAAATGTTTAGAAATTTTCTTTGTCATTCTCAATCAGTATAACTAAAGCGTATGCGTATATGCAAAACACTAATTAGAATAAATGTTGTCTCTCTTACCTTGAGAATTTAAATAAATATTTAGCAAGAAAGTCAACGCTGAAGAATTGAGTCGAGTCTGTATCTACAAATAGTACCTTTTTTTTTTGAACCATATAGTCGAGAAATACTTTATGTAAAGTCTGAAAAGGTGGCAAAGTCTTTTATTTAAACTGATTATTAACCGATGTTGATCTACCACCACTCAAATAATCCATCTTTGCAGCACCTAATAATCAACATAATTTTGATACACCAAACTGCCTTTCAAAGTACCTAAAAAAAAAAACGATATCTTTATAAACTTTTTACCTTTAGTCATTTTTTGGGTACCTAATGTCTACTAGGTATCCCAATTTTTAGGGTATTAAGAAAATTTGGTATCCTATCACTTCTATACGGCTACTTATTTATTGAGCGTTAATTCAAGGCAGTAAGTAGGTGGGTAGATGTTTTGGAGCAGTTGTTTACAGCAGCGTGCTGATGAGAATCAAAGAGTTTGATATTGCGATACACGGCTAATAGTCTCCACAGATCACTGGCCACAAACTTAATGTTAAATCCAAAAAATGGTGAACTTAGTTTTAATCAATGGAAGGAAATTAAAAACTACCTGTGGCGAAATAACTCTTATTGTTTTTTTTTTGTGTGTAAATATTTTTTCTAATTTTATTTCATTTCAATTAATATTTCATTTCAAGTAATATTTCCTTTCAGTCTAAACTCTATTGTTCTTTCAATCACTTTTACCTGGAAATCCAACTTCAACCATACCTGCATGCACTCCCATACTAATATCTGGTTTTACCCTTAATTGCTTTCTCTTGAATTCTGTACTATCTAATTCTGTGTATTCCTAGAAACTAGTGTCTTCACCCTCTCTCTCACTACTTTTCCTTCTAGAACATTCTATCAAAATTACTAACAACCCTATCCTATAAATACTC
>NW_020438972.1:343834-378496 GCF_000699045.2 Agrilus planipennis | reverse complement strand
GTTAATTATCATTTAAATAGTTTTTATTCAGTTTGAAATATAGAAATAATTTACTTAAACCAATTAAAACTATTTAAATGATAATTAACAAATACAATAATTAAATTAGTTGATATATTGGCATACCGTAAAATTCAGAAAATGGCATCGAAACACCAGAGTAGGTGGGGCTGTTACCCGCCTCACCACCCTATCTTGCTTCCCAACTGTTTAAATACCAACCGAATGATACGTACTGTATAACACGAATGATTTTGTCGTATTTTTAAATATCGTAATTTTTATTCAATGAATAGTAACTAAATTACATCTAAATTATCGAAATAAAGTTTTTATAAAAATGTTTCGAAAATTTGGGAATTGTAAATAAGTAAGTCATAACAATGACAAATTTGTCAAATAGCTGATGGAGTGTAGAATATTTTCTTGTAAAGTTCTCGGTAACTTCATTGTTATATTTTTGATTTTTTGATTTTCATAAAAGTATTAGCCAGTTATTAAAATGGTTCTTGTGCCTTTCATAACGTTTAAATTTTTTAATTATTCTGAATAAACCATTTAATTAAAAATGCTATTTAATTATAACTATAATAAGGATGTTTAAATAGGAACGTCAGTTGAATTTCACTTTTACTATTATTGCATATAACTTAATGTTTTTAAAAGAAGGTTATACTTCTTTTCTTAACATTTGTTTTAATCATTCCATAATGTACGATTACTTAAAATAATAATAGCAAAATGGAATTGGAATAACACCTTTGTCTTATTGTTAAAATGCACTATTTAATTCATTTTATCTTTATTTAAGGACTTAATTGTAAAACCAACTAGTTATATTTTCTATTTACAAATATGAGACGTATTTATTTGTGCAGTGATGTGTTAGTGGAAATCTAGTTCCACAAAAGTACGAATAAATTGTTACGTTTACACCATGATTACTATCGATATTTTACAAAAATTCAATCAGTCTCAAATAGTACAAAAATCGCTCGCTCAAAATACACACTCACTTTCAGTTTACAATAAGAAGGTAGCTAAATATATCACAAAAGTTTCTTTACATATTTAATACTTCAATTTTCGTACCAATTATTTATTTTCCAGAGACGTACCTATAGTAACAGTCGCTTCTTTTTCATCCCTTCACACAGCACACACACACACACGCATCAAAAGCAACTCTTATTCCATATATTACTAAAAAACTAATTTCACAAGCCTTGATTACATACATATATAATAGTAAAAATCTAATAATAATATTAAGTATTCCGCTGCTAAAATATTCCTCGCGCATGCCATTCACACTGGAATATTAAGACTAGTTTTGGATATTCCATACTAACTAAACTAACAAAGTATATGTATACAAATAGTATAAGAATAAATAAAATTGTTTCAAAATAACCATTCAAGGCAAATGGTTACTGTAGGGAAGTTTTGCCGCCTCCATCATCTCTAGGATCTTCCAACGACACCACTACACTTGAAGATGACGGCTGAGGGGCTCTGCGTTTCGTCCTTCTTTCTTTATTATTATTTTTTGATAACGAATCATCAGTCTGTGTAGAAGCCGTCTCTCCGCAGTCTTCACTATTTGCTGAAGTCACATCAGCAGTTGAAGAGTACGAAGGCGGTCCTGTGGTCTCGTCTGTATTAGTCGCTCTACTTTCATTTATCAAGGACCCGCAAAACTGTGTCCCAAGTTCTTCTCCACTAGATATAGGAACCACGTAAACATCGAACTGGGGCTTTTCGTCTGTACCATCCTTATAAATACTGTCATACGAGGGGGGTGCGAATAAATCGTAAGCTGGAGGTGCCGGATCGTTCGTGCCGTTTGGGGAGGGTGTCGTGATTGCGTTACGCGTGTTCCGACGGTTCCAAAGACGCCTTTTACAACACCATTCTGAGAATGATATTATAAAAAAGAACGCAATTAGTCCTACGAACGATCCCACGTACCACAGGATAGACCACGCGTTGAATGATCTTCCAGCTGAAAGGAAGAAAACACGATATAAATTAGCTTAATTTTAGACAGTAGAGTCTTGTGTAAGAAATGAACAATTAAATTACAGTGTGAATATACAGGGTAAGCCAATGAAACGAAAATATTTGGGAACGCCACTGTAAAATAAAACGTGTATTAGTGTATACGCGTAAGAAGTGAAACTTCTTTAGATTGTATATTACAGTAGTATTTAAAAAAAAATTGGCTTAAACTGTTGCATTAACTAATTACTAAACACCCGAAAAATACAACATAATTTCGAGCGAACGAATGCGGAATATATACTACGATATAAAGGGTATTACAAGCAGTTTTATGATGATCCTGAGTGATCTTCTATGTGTAATTATAGTAATGGAAGACAAACAGGTACCGTCACTCTCCTAGCATGACTTTATTTTCACATTTCCCTAGAACTAGAACATTCCACATCCTTGACTATTTAACCTCTAGTCCTCTTAACTCCTGTTTCTGCCTCTAATATGTCTCTGACTACACCTTTATGCCTGAGAAGGTATTCTACGAACCTATATCGCCTATTTCTTATCGATTTCCACAGAGTTTTTTTTAATATTTGGTTATATTTCAGCTTTCATTAAGTTAAAAGTTTTGATTAGATGTCTATTTTGTGTATAAATGGCATGTTTACTAAGTAGTAAATATATCTAACCCCTATAGATTAACTTTTCTTATGATTAAATCGACAAACAAAGAAAATAGTATCCAAAGTTTCTGAATTGCCTCTTAAAATATCATGAGGCCTCAATATCAAATAAAACTGAAAACTTATGATGTAGACTAGTTATTACAATTTTATTATGTTAGTTTAATTTATAATATTAGTCTAAGAGACAATTTTTATTGTTTTCAGATTTAAACGAAGATAACATCCCTCCTTTTGCAAGTGAAACTTGACTGCGAAATGGTAGAGGAGAATCAGGGTAAGTAAATCAGTTATATATATAAACAACGTATTATTCTGAGATTAATCAGTAACATAAGACATTACATTTCGTTAATGTTAAACGAATAAGGTTACGGTTTCTCCACCTTGCGCAATTCATTTGTTTAACAAAAGGTAACAAATAAATACAAAGCGCTAGAGATTATCTATTGCTTTCAAAATGTACTTTTCACTTTATCAATCGTCATGGTGATAAAACCACCTGAAAATACGTCATCTTCAGTCTGACTAAAGCAAGTAAACAACTGACATTGATCCATTTCTACATGGTCTTCTCCGATCCACCACCAAAAGTTTTAATTTTATTTTAACAACCAACCCTCCCATATTGTTTAAGAAAGCCTACTACCGGACCCCCTTCCTTAGAGAGTCATATGGTTTATGAACAACCGCCACTGAGTTAATATTTTCTGGTAAATCTTGCCAAGTCATAGTGCGAGTACTATACATGTCTAAAAAAAAGTTTATGAGTACTCGCGTTAGATAATGAGATGAAATAAATTTACAATCTTCCGAGAGAGCCGAGATAAACAGGTTATAATCTTTGAATGTACGTTCTCTTTTGTTTATCTAATTTGTGCATGATCATAATTCTTCTAAAAGGTCGTAATTTTAGTGTCCTTCGGTATACAATGATAACGTTAATTTAAAAATTGTTTGTACATCATTTTACGTTATATTTACTATGAGCCAGTGTTACTCAAAGCTTTTAAGTCCGCGATCTCGTTTTTCACTTAAAAATTTTAAAGGACCTACTCCTTTGTCGAAGAACATGTATATGTATAGAAAAACATCCAAGGGAGGGTTAATTTAAATTCAGAAGTAGTTAAATTGATTTGTCTAATTAAAAATACTGTTAATTTTAAGTAATAGCAGAATAATTTTTAGTATCAATAAAATTGACTAGTTATCAATTTTTCTGCGACCCCCTAATTATTTCTCGCGAACCCTCACGAGGGTTACGAGAATCATTGCCTATTAACTATTGCATTTTATGAGGCATGCACGTTTTTCATTGTGTTAATTTATGTATAAATAATGCACAATACTGTTGATAATTTTTTAATAAATTGGCTCATTATCAATTACATACGTGAACCCATTGGCAGTTTGAAAGTTTAACTGAAATATTAATTTATTATTCAATTTTGAACAGTCGATGACTTTACTGCGTTAAATTAGCATAACTATAATGTACAAATTTCAACTTTCTAAAATATTAGTAGGTATAATAAAAATCGTATTTGCAAACAGAGCTATTATTTCTATTAATAAGTATTTTGGAAACGATCAGAACATCTGAGATCGATCTAATGTTATTTAGATAAAATTATTAAACATAAACACCAAATATGTCAACTTTAGATTTCAAAATTGAAAATGGTCCATTTCTTAGAGGAAAACTTCCCTAAATATTAAAGCAATATTTACGATTTATCCCACTAGCCCGTTGCTTCGTAAGCGCAAATAATAAAAACTACAATAAATTTACTAGGTATTTTATTTGATTTTACAAATTAAATTGTAATAATTAAGAAACTTGAAATAATTTTTAAAAAAACATGTCAAAATTGAGATTATTTAGTTTTCNTGATGCATCGCCAATTGTTTTTTTTTATTTATCAACCGATATTGCCGTTCAGTGATGTTAAAATCTACTAAAATGTTGTTTTATAATATTTTCTTTAAAAACGTCTTAGATACTACTTTTTCTGATAAAATTGTAGTTTACGTTCTGCGGTTTGTATAGTTTATGATTTCTGTTTGCTACCATGAAAAACACGCGGAAAATATTTACCACCCAAAAATTATATTAATCCTGTTGTTTTAATTGTAAATTATCCCTGATGTAATACTTTGAGTAAGTGCAAAAATATTTGTATCACAATAAATCATTCAAAAAGAAAAATTGTTCTCGAGTATTTTGAACATAATAAGATGAGACTTATCGTTACATTAAAGCTGATTGAGTGTTGACGTATTATGTCGCTTTATCACTTACACAATACAATTTTGCTTTTACTTAATAAAACGTTATTTGTTTTATTTTCACTTTTTATCATTGATTACGCTTGATTAAACATCCTATCAGTAAAATTGTAATGGAAGTTCTTAACATATGATTCGTATCTATTAGTAAAGGGGCTATAACCCACTCAGTACAACTTTCATAAAAGGTTAAATCTATTGCATTTGTTGTGAAATGACGAATTTGTAACACAACCAATTAATTAATAATAATTATTTTGTTTCCGCCTTTCAATTAAGGTTACTTACTGAAAGCAAGCAAAAAACATCCAATAATAAAGACCCGGTAAGCTAAATTTGCTTTTACCTTTCTCTTGCCCTTAACATGTCCAATTTAATTATGAAATTACATGACTACCTATAATCTACATGAATATATAAAGAGTCCTAACTCACTAATTCATCAACCCCCATGTTAAATCCTTCGATCTACATAGTACCTGCACGAAGAAAACTAAATTTTTATGACAAGGCAAGAATTACAATTTTCGATTGCAAATGACTGAATTTGCCGTAGAAATAATAGAATTTATTAGGTAACTGGTAATAATCTTAATTTTGACATGTTTTTTTAAAAATTATTTTAAGTTTCTTAATTATTACAACCTAATAACGGGCTAGTTGGATAAATCGTAAATATCACTTTAATATTTAGGTAAATTTTACTTGTTCATTTTCTCAGTGTGATATTTTGCGCAAACGTTTCCTTTATGATGTTCTTATAAGAAAAAAGGAAGAATATTTCAAAATTCAACCCTAAAGAGGTAAAAAGGGATGCTAAAGTTTATATTGAACATTCCGTTTGTGTCCAATTTTATTCGAAACTTAATGTTTTATTGATCGCTAGATAATTATAAATAAATGTTTGTCTTGAGCATGACATTGTTAGTACACATATTTGCATGTTCAAGGATTAAAACATTAAAAAATCTTAAGTTAATTTCCGATACCTTATCGAATGATATGAAAAGTGCCCATAAACCCAACCATGAACATTGTTCGACGATATTTCCTAATCAGGTTTTTTCATGTTTTTAAAGATAAAGTTTGCACACCCATCAATAACAGAACACCGCGTGTTATTATTCTTACATACGAAACTCATAAAGTCAAATGTAAAACATGATAATTGTTCGCCTATTCTAATTTTATTTATCGTTATAGCTTCCNTATACATTTTCTCTATGTCCGCGAGCATGACTATCTGATGTGTGCGAAATCTAAGGGTGATGTCCCAGCTAGAATTTTGTACAACCGCGCCGACCTTTAAACAGTCGTTTAATGATAACCCGGTGCTGGTTTTAGCTGACGCGTTATATACAATTCTGACCCTTGTTGTACTGCTGGTTTCTTTGATAACAGGATGATGGGGTAAGAAACAGTGTTTATTTTGTACTTTGTCGAATTTTATTTCTGTCATGTGACCTAAATTGACCGCCTCGCGCATATTTTTAATGTATTCGTCCCTTAATCCTGGATTTTTTGAAAGCTTTCTTTCTAACGAATAGAATTGTTTTTCAGCTATTTTTCGAGATTCGCCTAAATTTTGAATTTTATTGTTAAAAGGTAAACGAACAGTATATATTCCGGTTGCTGGATCGCGTTTTGTGTTTTTCACGAAGTGTTCCTCTACCTGATATTCTTCTTCAGAGAGAAACGTTTTACTTTCAATTTCTTCGATTTCCCAAAATTTTGTAATAGCTTTGTGTAATGAATTGAAACTTAACATGCATTTACTGAATTTGTTTGGTTTGTTATCGCTACCTATTTTCCCAGAGATTATCCAACCTAACTTGGTTTTATGCAGTCTCGCCTTCTGATTAGCAATGTCGATCTGTCCTACACATAATAAATTAAAGAAGATTTCAACCCCTAACAGCGCATCGATTTCGTTGGGTTCAAAAAATGTTGGATCCGCCAGTTTGATATTGTGTGGTATGATTAATTTGCTTCTATCAATAAATTGATTGGGTAGATTATTGCAGATTTTTGGAATAATAAGAAATTCTACATTTTCGCTATAATTAGTGTGTTGTGAATAAATATATGTCTTAAGTGAATGTTTTACACGCGTTTCTATTTCATTTAAACCTTCAACTGGTAAATTTATGTTTTTGAACGGTAAGCCTAATTGGTTAGCTAATTTTTTAGTAATAAAATGGCTTTGTGATCCGCTATCCAATAGAACGCGAGCTTCTATCATGTTACCTTGTTTATCCCTTATATTTATCAGGGCCGTTGATAACAAAACCTGTGTAGAAATTATAGCATTATGTGCCTTAATATTAGAATTTTCTGAATTTTCGCGAATTTGATCTACCTTTTGATTGTCATTCGTCTCATAATGTAAAAGTGTATTATGTTTTTTACCGCATGTCCTACAACCTGACCATTTGCAATCCTTATTCCTATGACCTATATTCAGACAATTATGGCATGCCTTTAATGATTTAATTTTCTCGTAGCGTTCCTTAACCGTCATCTTTAAGAACATTTCACAATTGTATAACCTATGAGAACCCTTACATAGACAACATGAATAAGAATTTTGTGTTGTAGCCAGCAGGCGTCGTTTATTACTCTCGTTGTGTCGCTTATTGTGATTGTTAATATTATTTGATATAGTCGTATTAGTTGCCGTGGACTTTAAGATTCGACACCGATCTTCTAAAAACTCAATAAACGTGGACATTTTTGGTATTTCTGATCCTTTCGCTTCCCGTTCCCATTCCCTGTGAGTTGCACGATCAAGTTTAGATGTAATTATATAAATTAACAATGTATCCCACGAATCTACGGGCTCGCCTAACGCCTTTAACGATCTTAAATGAGTTTGTACCTTATCTAATAACTTTCTTAAATCAACTGATGATTCTCGTGATATAATCGGTAATTCCATTAAAGACCTTACATGTTCTTGAATAATTGCACGCTTATCATTGTACCTTTTTACTAACATCTCCCACGCGCTCGTGTAATTTTCTTCGGATGACTCTAGTGCTTCTATTATAGATGAAGCTTCATTTTTTAAAGAAATTCTTAAATAATGAAATTTATTCAAAATTGGAATATCTTGATTATTGTGGATAGTAGATTTAAAATGATTATAAAAATTAAGCCACTTGTCATATGAACCATCGAATGTGACTAGTTCTATCGCGGGCAATTTAAGATTATTGTTTTGAGGATTAGTTTCCCTTGACGTGTTTACTGAATGCACTACGTTACTGTTACTATTGTTTTGCTCGATCTGATCTTGTGCTTGACTAATAGTTTCATAATAAAGAGTTTCAAAATCATCATATTCTGTAGATGCTTCTGCTGTTATTTCATCAATTTCGTTTTGAATATCCGCGAACTTATCTAATACCCCTTCAAAATCCTTTAAACGCATTTTTATTTCCGTCGTTTTTCCTTGATTTTTAGCATTTGCTAGAAAATTTGTAAACTTAGTTAATTTTGTCTTTAATCCGGTTCTTTGCTTTTTTAATTTCGATAAGATTTCTTCTGCCGACATTTTGTTGACTTATTATTAATGTGAAGAAGTTGAATTGAACTCAAATTACACGACTGAATTGATAAAAATAGACAAATAACTAAAGGGATGGATAATTTCGGAAAAGGAGATTATTCACTTATCTGACTTTATCCTAGCTGCTGTTGGTTACAGATGCTGCAGTTGTCCTCTGCTTCTGCGTAATGATATTCTGGCTAGCTTTGTTGTAGATTCCAAGAAACTGGATCCATGAATTGATTAATGAATGATCTGCTGCTACATGTAGTTGTGATTCGTGACTATTCACACTTATTGCGATTATTAATTGTTAACAATTCACCTTATTAAGATTATATGAGTAGTTCACTTGTTTTAATGAGTTCCTTCTGTTTCTGATGTTTCTGATCTCAAAGTGTACAAAATGAATGAATCGCACTGAATGATAAAGCGATTAACACGTTCAATTAATCCAACTGATGACCACTATTCTCTGTATTGATATATAAATCCACTGATTTATGCGGAATTTATTCGACATGCACTGAATAATTCGAGAACCACTGATTTACCCGAAATCGACTGATTAATTCGAGATCCACTAATTAATCCGTAATCGAAGGACCAAATGTTTGGGTTGTGTACTTTAGCAATATACCCAGAAACTATTGTTACAGTTTCTGTATTATTGCGTAGCACCTAAAATTAATTAGACGCCACAATTTCGTTTTGAATGTTTATTTTAATGAATTTACAATTGTCTTTTCTCGACAGAAGACTAAAATGGACTGTACAAAAATTACAAACTTATAGACTAAGGGTGTTAGGGTGAGGAAGTTGCGGGGGTGCAGGGAGGAGTTGTGAATAATACAAATGAATTTCGGAGGATCGGTATTCATGTTAGGTACTTCTTGGAAGGTCAGTTAAGGGAAACGAAAGTTGTAAACGACATCCGGAACCAATAACGAAAACAAGATGTAAGATGCTGAATTCTTGAAACTAAATAAATGTGATGTGAAAATATATACACGTATGTACAAAAATAATTGAAAGATTTATCTGTATGATGTAGTAGGTAACTATGAATAATTTTTAAACATCTTAATCTAAAATACAATAAACTTAAATGAATTTTTCTAATTGTTCTTATACACACGTTCAATTCGGAACACAATCATTAAAATTTCAAAAATTGTGGCGAAAGTGTTCCTAAAGTCTAATTAAAAACTCCACTCCATATCTACCCCAATTAACATCAAGTAATTTTTTAAATAATTACAGAGGGTAAACTACGAAAGTACGATTTTCGTTTCAAACATTTGTTATACAAAACTTACTTAAGTAGCATAAAGTGACTTTTTTAAACCATCCTACCTATACCTACCTACCTACTTATGAATATGTAGCTGCTTATATTTATAGACATATCATTTGGGTACCACCAAAGTCAAATGAAACTTACCCTATCAACGTTAACTAAAATAATATTCATTACAATTTTTGATAGACTCCTATAAAAAAAGACTCTCTCCCGTAATTCTCATATTTTTTATGTCAACTCGAAATGATTTGCCCTGGGATTATAGGTATTGTGTTATACTTGTCATAACCAGACTTTACGAGAATTTTTTGTCTCTTACTTTTTTTAAAGCACATTAAAATCGATCATAAAATATACATAGTACGATAATTACGAAAAGGTTTTGTTTCACTTTTCATTTTAATAAAGTTAAGAAGAATGACTCCTTAATTCGAGTAAAATTGAAAACAAATATGCTTTTAGAGGGGCAGCCACTCTTTTCTCTTGTATACTAAAACATAATTCTGCTTGAGCTCGCTTTGGAAAAGGCTCACAAAAGACTGATGGGAGAAGGCTCTTCTTTATCCCGATGGGATCGATTCCCATGTTCTACCTTGTAACTAACTGCTTATATCTCCCAACTACATAGAGTGCATTACAAAGAGAAAGACGAGCCAGCCATTGTTACAGTAGAAAATGATATAATATAAAAAGCAAACGATTAAAGAATACAATATAAAAAAATAAAATCCCCAATGCGTTTATTATTATGATTATTACAGAGAATCTGCCTTCTCGAAAGCTGATGCGCGGCGGCATTAATTAAATGACTTTTTTCTGGAAAATGAACCTTTTGGAAAATATGATAATTATAAATTTAACATCTCTCTAAGATTATTACTCTCGTGAAGGATTTTAAATGATAAAAGCACTAGGGTCACCTTTCGTTCGTAAGCCATCTTCTACTCTTAATAAATTGTTTTTTATAACATTCGCTTATTAAAATCCAAACGTTTCGCTAATGAAGTCAAATCCTCTCGAGATGCTTTTCGACAAAAAGGCACAATTAAATGGGTATTAATGCAAAGGACTCGTGCAAGGATTTTCCATTTCAATTTTTCAATATTTCTGATTTCTGGATAATGGTTAAGTAGGTAGCTCATTTTTGGCTCAGTGAGTGTTTATTTCGAACGACGACGTGCACATAAACAAGATTAAGTGAAACAATCTGGCTACAAAGAACAATAGCAGTGCAAACAAATGTACATAAGAAGCTTAATTTGTCCTAATACTGTAGCGTTGCAGTACAACCACCGCGGTCTATAAGAATCGCGAATTGAAAGATAGCATCCTGGCAAAGTTCCAGAAAAGGCATTGTTGAAGCTTTACGGTGCAGTGTCATTTGGAGATAATGGCAAAATTGTAAACATCCAGGAGTTGTTTGTGTGTCGACAAATAAAATAAATTAAACGAAAATAGATATCAGCTAAAATATCAGTTCCTACTAACCGAATCATTGATGTTCCATTACATAAGCAACAGATATTAATTTTATCGCATCGTTTATGTAATCCATAAAAATTCGAACCTAAACTAATTCGTCTGAGCTCATCTTCTCATAAACTTTAACGTGAACTATACGCAGGAAATCTTTTAAAGTTAAATCACAGCATAAAGACTCTATACAGTAGGTTCACTCTTTTCATCTGCCTAATAAAATACATTTTTTGCAATCCTTCATAAATTAACTTTATGAGCGCTTAACTGCCGTATACAAGAACGGTACAATAACTATACCGAATTGTTTTTTTTATCCGTTTATTTTAACCTCGAGGAGGGGAAATGTTGTAAAGACACCCCCCAAGAGGGGTAGTGTCGGATTCACTCCTGGTGGGGGCGCCTACCGACTAAAAACCCTCCTCGAGATGGTAGTTAGTTCAACCTAGTGGTTATGACTACCGGGAGAAGATGGGAGAATTTTGGGGAAGGGGAGAGGGTTGAGTGAGAGAGGTGAGGGAGGGAGGTTGGGGAGATGAACTGTGAAGAGGGTGGCCCAACACTAAAGGGAAGGATGGCCACTCGCGCTAAAAAGCGAAGACCGAATTGTTTAGATACAAAATATATTTATACTGTGGTTTCACAATGAGACTCTATGTAACCCAGCCCCTAACTTAGCTGGAAACTAGCAGATGAACTAGTGATGCGTCGACAGTAGAGAGATGTACAACGTGACTGGGAACATATGTAATTGCTTAGATTCTTTGTTCGACTCATATTGAAGACTATGAGAATAAATATTATGGCATCAGCCAATTACAATCTGAATATAGTTTCAAGCCTTTACTACGGTTATTCACATGACCATAAAGACGTTACCATGAAGCAAAAACTTATTGAAAGAATTGAAACTATCAAAATTGATTAATGATTGGCTACCTCCGTTTTCTATTTCCACCTGACACTATCTCTTAAAGCACCCTGTATAAATTACAGTTTGCTATTTCCCATGTTTTTTTATCTAATTCTTTATCTAATATTAATTACAATTGCATTACCAATTGTTATTTTCTGATCGCTAATATTGTAAAAAATTTATAGTGTATACCGTGCAATACCCTGAACTTAGCACCTGTGATATTAGTAATATGCAATAAAAAATACAATGTAAATCCAATAAAATACCAGGTAATTAAATGTTAATGTCGCTATGACGCAAAAATTTCTACTGCACGACGGATTCCTGATACAGAACGCAATTTACTTAATTAGATGTTTCTCAAAATTAACTATACCTATATATACATAGTTTATATATAATGATCAATATGTGTCAGCATGTAGAATTATTTGTTGAGCGCAAAAAGCAATATTACTTATATTGTATAATGTTGTATAAAAAGAACATATATAAAATAAGTTCTATGTTTTCATCATTGATTAGTTGTCGAATATTTTGGGTTACTACTTTTGGTAACAGAATCAGTTTCTTCAGCAACGCGGTATTAAAATGTAGCTAGTCCCTTCGTGCCTGAGAAGGTGTCCTATCAACCGATCTCGGGTATTTCTTATTAACTTCTATAGCGCCCTCTGTTTTACTACTCTTTTTAATACCTCCTTATTTCTAACCTTCTGTATCTACGGTATCCACATCATTCGCTTGTAACACCACATTTCGAACACTTTTTTGCTACCTTTTGTTTTCCGCCGTGTGCATCGTCAACGTGTGGCACTCGTACAGAGCCGCCTCCAGATTTGTACCTTTAACAATCTTTTTCGAATTTCTAAATTAATCGTTTGCGAGCATAGAAGTGACTCTACCTTGCACTATTCTCTGCTGCTCCTTCCATCCTGAGTTATCTAACTCATAAATTTCAGCAACTTCTAATTTTTTGTCTCCTTTCTTTATATTTACTCTTTTACTCACATAGACATTATTATTTGATTTTTTCTATTAAAAAAGTCCGTATTGAGCTCCTCCTTCGGATGAAGAAAAAATGATAGGAAAAAGTCAAATACGAAAAGGTGAATGTGGGCTCAGTGCATTGCGTTTCGTGATAAGAGGAAAACAACTTTTTCAAAATACTATGCTCATTTCGATTTCCAGTTTTACTGAATAATGTATTTCATACGCCTGTTATTGTCCTATGTGTACCAGTACCTGCACAAATATCTGCTCAGACTGTCGGTATCAGTCAGGACAGATTAGATCTCGCTCCAGTAGAGTATTTTATTTTCGATTGTTCGAAACGGAGTGTTAGCGGACTGGAGAATGAATGTGACATACCTAGTATATAAGCATTTTTGGTTTCTGCCCAAGGCAATTCCGAAGTGGCCGAAATTCATAGGTACTAGTTGTTCCATTATAATGGTATTAACGTTTTTATCAGTTTTATGAGAAGCGGTAGATAAATTATCAGTTTAACCTGAACTTTTGACATTTTGTAGCGTTAATTGGTTAATAGTGTGTATTTAAACAAAACAAAAAAATGTAAAAATATAAACTCAGAAACGTAGAAATTAAAATAAGAAGAAATTTGTTCAGACACGCAACTGAACACGCGGATGTCTATTTAACTACTGACTTAAAACTTTGAAAAAACATTAAAAGTATATTCGCACCCCGTCGCTGTTTATTCACCTAGCAAGCCGCCAAAGGATACCGCCTCTATTCACGCATCGGCATCACACACACGCGCGCGATCAGAAGGAGCCGCTAAATACAGGGTGGCGCACGTTACAATTTTAAAATAATCACAAACATAAAATTGTTGCAATGAATTTTTCGAATCTACCCTGGGCAGAAATGGCAGAGACCAAAAAGGCTACATGAATAAGTTAATGTAGTAATATCTACCCGTGTAAGGTCTGTATTCGATAATCAAAATTGATCTCCACTGGTATCGTATATTAATATTTTTACTAAACCCTGAACGGACCTATATACTTTGTGGTCCGCGCCTTAGACCTAGCGCGCACTTTTAGTCGTCGCGACTGAGAAGTCGTGGTCGCAGGAAGTGAAACCAATACGCGTACTTGCGACCAAATAATCGCTGCTTTTAGTCATTTGCAATATGAGCGGCACAATGTGTATTGTGGCATTGTTATTACGTATAAATTCTAATAATACTAAAAGGAAGTAGAAGAAACAATAGCCGTTCCATCCTATCATAAATTAGAGATCAGTAAAACGGCAGTTTTCTTTTTACAATTTCGGATATATTTTTTTCCGTGTCCAAAACACTATGTGACGTTTATTCTTCCTTTGCAGAGGACTCATAATATGACATGTTTCATAACCACATTGTATTCATTAATTATGCACAAAACAAGGTTCATTTCTATCCGTACGGTTCATTCTACATCCTGGACAATCGTGCCGCAAGAAAAATAGGACCAGTTGCGATTTTTTAATCGCAACGATTATTTAGTCGCATTGCATTTAGTAGCCTCTGTTACATTTTTGCGACTAAATAATCGCGCCACTAAAAAATCGCGGTGCGTGCTAGGCCTTACACTGCCTACATTGTAAAGTAAAAACTGGTAAATTCAAATGTATGTTGTTAATAACTTGTAATCGCCATAGATATGCTTTTTTGTAGGGAATATGACGTGTAAGGAATACCTTAAATAAAAAATATGTATGAACGTACTTGTTTTGCTCCAGTTTTATTATGGTGAAATTAAAACAGGTTTCGTGTTTCCCTGATGCAATCCACTCATTCGTTTAAATGAAAAAATTGATGTTGTACACATCATATTTTTAGAATGAATAAACCCCTTCGTACACCAAGTAGAAAGTGATCCCTTTTTATGATTGCATTAAATTCTTTCTCTTGCAATGGCGGCATTACCAGGAATTTCTGATATAAATTCAAACAAATGGAAATACAGAAAGCAGTAAAAAAGAAGTCGGAGTGATATAAATAAGACAAAGCTTTGGTAGAACATTTACATGTAAATAGCTTTTTCTTGAAATATAAAAGGGATCAATTCGATTAATCATAAGAATTAATTAATAATTTGCATTTTCGTTAGCGAAGCCAATTATATTTATTTCCAAATATAGCTATTCTTTCACTCTAATGTCAAATGTCATTTATGAGTAATGAAATTCCAAGCTAAAAAAAGAAACAAGAAACAGAGAGGAGCAGCTCTTTCTGTTGAGATAATAAAATACGTTTTTGGGAAAGCTTCTACTTTTATGCCCTCAAAGACGCAGAACATTTCGCTATTAAAGCTAAAATGCTTACACAATTTTATCCGAGGTGTGTAATAAAAACCGTTATTAAGCACTCAACATTCGGAGCTTGAGCGCCGTAAAGGGCAGTTTATAATAGCAGATTCACTTTTAGTATGCAATTTCTACCGTTTAAATGTCAATCTATTTATATGTAAACAGCAAGTAACGAATTTAATTAAGAAAAACAAAATAAATGTACCGTAAAGATTACTACTGCTACTGTATTGTAACTGCAACTTTAAAAAGTATTCAGAGAGAATGCATTGTGATTAGATATGCAGAAAAACAACTGACCTACTTATTCGTGGTACAATTTTTAGCTATTTTGATCTATTTCTCAGACATACTCGTATATTGCAATGTCTACACTACTTCGCGTATGATAATCCTTGAACGTAACAGACAGGGATTGCCAGGAGAATGTTGTAAAAGTATGAATTTCGACAAGGCATTTTTAAATTAGATGCTTGAGAAATAATTACACAAGTATAGTTTTGTTTAAAAGATATTTGGCATGACTTTTTTGTGATAATCGTGGCATGTAGTTACACTTTCTGATGCTTATGGTCACATTATCTACATGTTTCCCTTTCTATTTCTACTGTGTATATCCAAACTTCCCCTTAGATTCCGTAATCCTGCTTTGCCGCTTTCTTTTTTGGGAATGCTTTTATTCTCATTGTAATTTTCTCCATCTCTATTACCTCTTCATTGTCATTGTACCTCTGTTTTATCCTCACTTCTTTGCTTTTATATGTCCTCTTCTCTTTTTTTACCATTTTGTTCTTTTCGTCGTACCATATCCATACTTCCTCATCCATTACTATCATTTTGTACCCAACTTTAACCGTCTTATTCACATCTTTTTCCTTTCCTATTTTACCATTTGTTCCAGCCACCTCTACATTCTTCTCTCTTCCTCATTCATATCATCTTTTATATATAGTTCCACTCCCCTTAGCTTTCTACTGTTTTTAACCACCTGTAGCTTTTCTTTCCAGGTGTCCTTTTTTACCCCAAAAACTTTACCTTTATCCTTCCGAACTTCATTTATTTCTACCTTTAGTACCATATTCTTTTTTATTAAATCTTTCCAATTATCTCTTCTTTTTGTCTTCCCCAACTCTATTCCAAAAATAGCCAACGCTTAGACTATAACTATCTGATCGATTAAATACGAAAGAGAAAACAATTTTGTTTTCATTTTTGCGACTTTCTCCTTGATGAATAACGATAACGAAAGAAGTCAAAGTTTCGAAATTATAAAGATAGACTNTAACGGTTCCAACAAAACATATACAGCAGAATCCGCTTATAATGACATCGGAGGGAAATGACAACCACGTCGTACTAAGCGGGCCTCACACAAAGTTTAGTCTTAGAAAATAAACAACTTCCTATTTTGGTTAGTTATTTAGTTTAATAGAGAGGAAAACTACAAATTGTATATATTTATTAACAGAAAAAGAAAAAGAATGATGAATTGAAAATGTTATTACATATTAAACATTTGGGTTACTATAGCCGGATATGATTTCTTGAGAATCAGTCATAATAAACGACATGTAATTTTAAACGGAGTCATTACATCCAAACTTTCCTATAGTGAATTTAATATGAAAACCAAACTTAACACTGCTATTATATAGCCGGAGTCATAATAAACGAATTCTACTGTATACACAAAAAAGGCACATATTTTTCATATATATCTACCGGGCGCGCCATTTTCAATTTTTATGAAATGGCGTATTTGTTGGATAATTCGTCTCTTTACTTGTATCACGTTTGAAGTGTTCCGAATGGGTTGGCACTTAACTGTGAGAAGTGAGATGTACCTTCGGGGTGTTCCTGAGTTAACTAAAGGTCAATTAAAATCAAAAGAAAAAACTATTGTATGCTCATGTCTGCGATTTTCTGCTTGAAGAATAACGACAGGTTACAGAAGTCTTAATTTAAAAAAAGATAGACTTGAAATTGCAAAGTTATGTATGTTACGAAGAGTATTGCAAAAATAAAACCAACACCAAGACGGACTGTGGAAGAGCAAAGTCAAAACCAAATATGTTTTCATTTTTGCGACTTTCTCCTTGATGAATAACGATAACGAAAGAAGTCAAAGTTTCGAAATTATAAAGATAGACTTGAAATTGCAAAGTTAGCTATGTTACGAAGAGTATTGCAAAAATAAAACCAACACCAAGACGGACTGTGGAAGAGCAAAGTCAAAACCAAATATGCTTGAAACTAGACCATGGCCAATACCTACCATATTAGTGTTGCCTTGGTCTTGCATCTACCACTTCATTATAAATATACCTAACTAGCTTTTCCCCGTGGCTTCGCTCGCAGAAATTAATATTATTTCTTCATAAAACCTTTAACTCTCAATTCACCCTTACAACGTTTTAATAACGACGAAATTACAGTGGTCCCTTCGTTGTCGTTATACCCGAAATCCATTGTATCGGGTTGTTCGGAAAGTCATTTCGTTTTTTACCGACAGAGGATTTAATTATATTCTTTTACACCCAATTTCACATTTAAGCCGTATAATTTTTATATGCTTTGAGAGCTCATATAGCAAGGCTTGTGTGTGAAAAATTCCAATTGATTCTACGCAGTAATTTTCTGGTTGGTGCCCTTTTAAATATGGAGAGCGATAAGCAGCATTTTCGACATATCTTACTGTTTTACTACAGAAAGGGTAAAAATGCTGTTCAAGCCAGAAAGAAATTGACTGATGTGTATGGAGAAGGTGTGTTGACAGTACGCCAGTGCCAGAACTGGTTCGCTAAATTTCGATCCGGCAATTTTGATGTCGAAGATGCACCACGTTCGGGAAGGCCGGTTGAAGCTGATAAAGACGCGATAAAGGCATTAGTTGATGTGAACCGGCGAATAACAACACGTGAGATCGGATTGAGGTTAAATTTATCAAATTCAACAGTTTATGACCACTTGAAAGGCCTGGGATTATCCTCGAAGCTCGATGTATGGGTTCCCCATGTTCTCACAGAGAGAAATCTGTGTCGCCGCATTGACGTCTGCGATTCGCTTCTCAAACGTCACGAAAATGATCCGTTTTTGAAGCGCATCATCACTGGGGACGAAAAATGGGTTGTATACAACAACGTCAAACGCAAGAGGTCATGGAGCAAAAAAGATGAACCGGCTCAAACCATTTCCAAAGCCGATATTCACCAAAAAAAGGTGATGCTGTCTGTTTGGTGGGATTTTAAAGGAATCGTTTTTTTTGAGCTTTTACCGGATAACACAACGATTAATTCGGAAGTCTACTGTCATCAGCTGGACAAACTGAATGATGCACTTCAACAGAAAAGGTCAGAACTAATCAACAGGAAAGGTGTAGTGTTTCACCAAGACAACGCGAGACCTCACACAAGTTTGGTCACTCGCCAAAAGCTTTTACAGCTTGAATGGGATACAATGCTACACCCACCATATTCTCCAGACCTGGCACCATCGGATTATTATTTGTTCCGGTCACTCCAAAATTTTTTAGACGGTAAAACCTTCACCTCAAATGAGGAGGTCAAAAACCTCCTCGATCAGTTTTTTGCCAGCAAAGACCAAAAATTTTATGAGCGTGGAATTATGCTACTACCAGAAAGATGGCAAAAGGTGTTGGACCAGAACGGTCAATATATAATTTAATAAAGTATTTGTTTATTATACGAAAACTGTCTTTCATTTCCGCAAAAAAAAACGAAATGACTTTCCGAACAACCCTATATATAGTTATTATTTGGTGTGATTGTATTTAGGTTTAGGTTGGTGTAAATAAATGGTGTGTACAAAAACCAGTACTGTATCATACTAATAGGGTAATAGTATAAAATTCTTGGAATATAATTATATTAAAAAGAGAACAAAACTTTCCTGCTAACACAATTCTATGAACTCGTTACATTGTGTTTTCTTATCTAATTTTCAGAAGTGAAAGTCGACGTTTGAGTAATCCTCCTGTGATGCCTTGCAGCTGCCATTGCGCGAAATACAATCCGCAAGGGTGCAATACAGATGTCTGCAAATACAACTTTTCCTGGAATTTATTACACTTTGCTCCCACGTTTAGATGTTCTTTTCTTCTTGTGGTCTATTTTTATCTTAAAAACTTACCAACTAATAAACATTTATAAACATGAAACTGCAAAAAGGTGCATGTTTTAGTTATGGTTATTCTTCTTCATTATGCGATGCCCTGCATTCGTTTAATTTTATCAATACAGCTACCAAGAAGTAGAAAGTTTGTAGGGCGTTGCGAAATGACAATATGTTTTATGTAACTTTGCTTTTAGACGGTGTTACACGAATGTCAGCACTAGGTATTCTTGATAGTAAAAGGATAGAAACTTTCGTAATAGTTAACTTTGCTAGAAGTTCTGTGTTCTACTAGTGAGAAAACAAAGCAACATGATCGAAGGTGACTATGTATGGAAAGTATTATCCTTAATTGGGTTAGAAGTAAATTAGCTCACAAGATTAAATTTTGACGAACACCCTTCCAGTTAATAATTTCTTGAGCCCGGGACATTTTCAACTTTAAAAGACGTTTAAACTCCAGACGAGGAAACGGTTTCAGAAGACAATTTCCACTTAATAACCCTTTACTGCAAGGAATTGATAAACATGGGAATTGCGTTCGTGAATAACAACTGAGAGAAAAATATATGTGACTTCTGGGACTCAAAGGGAACTCATCCAAATCTTTGGTAGCGGTAAAGTTCTGAGTTGATTCATATTTATACAGGAGCGTATTATCTAATACTCATTAGCTTTTCTGCGATGCAACTTTTCGATATCCCCATTAAATACTATTGACTGAATGATTATTCCGAAGGGAATTGAACTTTGACGAAAATCTTGTATAAACTTGAATGGGTGGATCAGCTTGCGAGTTTCGATGATTTAGGGAGCCGGACCATAGGTTCAACCATAATGGGGGCGCGGGGCGGGTTCGTAAAGAGAAACCAGACTAACACAAATCCACCGAGCGGCATGGCCTACAGGTGTAGACCATTGCTTAGCATTTTGGAAGACGCCGGTTCGATTCCGGATCCGTCTGCCTTGGTCCAAGTTTTTCTGTGGTTTTCTTGGATCACGTAGGCAAATGCTGGGGCAGTAATATACAACAGATAATCTTTCATTCTCTTCTGTCTTCATTTCGTTCGTCTCAACTTTCTCACCGGAACCACCACCCACCCATTCCCACGATTCCTGAAAGCAGGTTGAAAAGGGACTGCCCGCCCACCAGCATTACTGGCTAATGGGAATGAAACACCCAAAAGTTTTTTTTAACACAAATCCCTGAAAGAGGGCAGCAGCTCTTTCAGTACTCAGGGTGACAGAGATCACGAGGATTGGTATGGCACTCTGATGCACAATACTCTGATGTGGAAGGCAACGGCAAACCACCACATTATGATCCCAAATAAAACGTACGTTAAAAATTAAATGATGGCGTCATCTGGTGTAAAGCACTCCGGACGTGAACTAGTCCCCCATTCTGATGTCCGTGCGGGGACTACCTCGGGGGATGTCATCAATAAGTGCAATAGGGATAGGTGCAATATTTCACGAGCCGGAACGTGGAATGTTAGGACAATGAGACAAGTAGGGAAATTAGAAAATTTAATAGTAGAGATAGATAGATAAGAATTAGATATAGTAGGTATTAGTGAAGTCCATTGCAACGAAGCTGTAGACTTCTGGAGTGGAGACATTATAGTAATACATACAGGTTTCGGTAGAAGGTAGTTCAGGGGGTAGGAATTGTAATGCGTAGGATAGGAAAGTAGGGCAGAGTGTAGAATGTTATTTACAAAAAAGCGATAGGATAGTTAGTCAGAGACATATTAGAGGCAGAAACAGAAGTTAGGTTAAGTTAGGTTAGGAGGGGTAAAGGTAGACCTAGGTTAGATTACTGTTCGCAAATAGTTAAGGATGTGGGTTGTTTTAGTTTTAGGAAAATGCGATGTTTAGCTCAGGATAGGAAAGAGTGGAGACGCGTGTCCAACCAATCTTTAGACTGACGACTGTATGATGATGATGATGAATGATTATTCCGTTTATAAAGTCAACATGCTGTCATATAGATTTATGTGAATTTTAATAAAAAATATTCGTGTTACGCAGAAAAATGAGTTAAATTGTATTCCAAACATATAGGTTTCTTGTAATAGAAAACTTTTAGGTAAGCTTTTTGATTTGCAGAATAATCAGATCGCGTGCTGTATAATTAATTGTAGTAACTATTATTAAAGATAAAAGATAAACACATCGGTTTTTATAGATACAGAAGAAGCCGAATGATAAAACGTGCTGACTAATTGTTATTGACATGGTGTATCAATGTATTTCCATCATCGTTTGATCAATAAGATTTTGATGAGGATACTAAACAAAAGAGAGTTTATACTTACATTACTTTTACAAACCAATCAATAATTCATCACCAGTAGTAATTCGGAAAATTGGAAAAAAATTCCTTTAAACATCTAAAAATGTAATATTCGTAAGTAAGGTCATTTAACATATGCTGTAGAAGTGACGCCATTATTGTGGATTTTAATTGTTCATATTTCCCACGATCACCTTTATCCCTTGGGTCCTTTTAGGGAGATTTTAATTTTATGTAAAGTACTTCCACTTCTTAAAAGCAATTTTTACTGCTTAGGTTGGAATGATGCACCTTAACCAAGATTATCACGTAAGATTTTAAGAGAGAAAATGATGTAGCATCAAGGTAGATGAAAATGCTCTGCTCGTATTATTCATATAAAAGAGAAGATGTTATCCATAATCATGTGGAATAGGTCAACCGTGAACGGAAATCTGTGTAAAAGTACATATATGCTTCAATGACCTATCCCAATCAGCAAATCGATATGAGCGCCTGCGACGTTACATTTGAACGACCCTCACTTCGACGATGCCTGGAAAGTTCTTTTTTAGCTTACTGTTTTGATGCCCTTATAAACGAAACGGATTAAGGGGAAAAGGGAAGTGAGGGTAATTTTAGTTAACTTAACATTTTTACTTTCGTAACGCCAGGATCGTTTTTCAAAATACTTAATACGGAATTGAAATAAAATGAAAACGATAAAGGGAAATTTTTAAAGAATAATACTTAGATAAATATATATGTTTCACTAGATATAATAATGCCTGTATTGAAATAAAAACGAAAATCGATTTCAAATAATCTTGGAGCGCTTAAACATTTGAAATGTAGAAAATTCAGCCTATCTATTACACCAATTAAGTATTTCATTAATAAATACGTGGTATTGAATCTATCGTTTCTCAATTTACATTTATTACATGACTTTCGTTCCAAGAACATTCGCCCATGCAAACGTATTTTCGACTGAAGTAAAATAATCAGAAGGACATCAGATAATGTAGAGGTTTCTTAAGATGTCATTGGACACAAAATGCGCGAGGAACGGACCTATTGCTTTCATATTGTAAACTTCAAAAATACAGACTCGACGGTTAACCATGTGCTTCGCTGTACAACCAAGGAAAGTTATAGATGATGTCGACTAGACGGCTACTGTCTGTAATGAGAACCAGAAATCAACGGATAGGCTGAATTTTGTCACTGCGTAACTTAAGATCATAGCTCATGAGCCCACGAGATTTTAATCTACCTCTACTTGTAACTGCTTTCATCTCACTTAAGAGTGAGACTTGTTCACAATATCAATATCTTCTTAATGTGTCATTTGATGTAAAAGATTTTGGTATTTCATGCGGATAATTCGTAAAGTAGGACTTTTGTCGCTAGTAAACTATGGTACAAATAAATATAAATAAAAGAAAGCACTTAGGTATGTTTCACGAAAAAGTTTACGATCATTGAAAATCAGTTAAAAAATCTATAAATCTGTCAGACAACGAAATTAGCGTTAAGTTAAACATTAGTAACTTTTTTCTTAATTAGATTTTAAACCATAAAAAAATTGATCTTCAACTTAGATGATACCTTGTTTCGTATCAAATAATATAATTGTATATATGTTGCTCGTTCATGAAAGGGTAAAATGTCATAAGGAATTATGTATAAAATTATGATTGGAAAGTTGGAAAATGTCATTTTTCTATCTATAGCTTTACATGAATCAGGGAAGCGTGACTTTTGACGATTTGGATGATCTATTAATATTTTTTTAACCAAACCTTCGGGATACATTTTTATTAATATCAGATCAGTTTTGGCTTAAGAAATTTACGTACCAGCGCTTAAGATGGCGTGAATAATTAATTTCAACAAATTTTCTCAAAATATTTATACAAAAGTCTATATTTTCAATCACCTTGAAGTAGAGCATAAAATTTTCAATACGCAAACTCAATTATGGTGAAAGAGGAATTTGTATGACGTTATGAAAATCATTTATTTGAATCCATTTGTAGTTACAGTATTATTGTATAGTAGTAATAAAGTAATGGAATATCATATTTTGTATGATTGTATTAAATTTTTTGAATATATTTTTTTTGGATTCGGTTTATTTGGGGTACATTTGGGATATGTCTCATTTAATCGGATTTTCAATATATTCTAGCACGTCTGGTACATCATCGTGGGTTATTGATTGAGAACCCAGTCACAATAGATTACCTTCTTACCCTTTATCTATTATGTATTACAGCCATGCTTTTAGTAATATGTGTAATAGTAGAAAATCTATTTTGTTTCTGACACGAGTGCGTACTGTTTTTTGCCAACTTTGCTAATCCAAGACGCTTCTGAGTTGCTAATAGGATTATATTGATGTACTTACAATTAGAAATGATTACATATTCTAGTGTGACAGAGAAAGTTAGTTGCTTCTAACTGATTGTAACATTTATTATTAAATGCACTTACCTCTTAGAAACTTAGTACGTAGCCTTAGTGTTATTACACGTTAATTATGATATTAATATTTAGCAATACATCAGTAACAGTCTCTGCAGCGTGCGCTATTCTGCAGAGCTTTTATTTTTAATCTGTTTATAAACAACACGTTGCTAATTTCGTTTTTAATGCAAAAATTTTTTTTCAGTAAATAGTAATATGTAGTCATCAGTTACAAGTGAATGGTATCCAGAAATAAAACGTTTATTAAATAAACATCATGCATTATATTATATTTATGTCATTCTTTGCAATAAAGCTTGAATTTTTTCGTAAAATTTCGCTTATTTTTTTACACAAATTTTATCCATTAGCTAAGATTATTATTTATAGGTAAGCTGTTTATTTTTGGAATGTTTAAAGTTTGGTGAACAATTTAATCGAAACAATTCGCTATGATATATATTCTAAGTATTTAAAACATTTTGTATTTGAGTTATATCTGGGAAGTTACGAATTTTATTCATTTGCAATAACAGTGAAGAAGAACAAAATTAGAAAATACCAAATTTTGTCTATACCTATATAGGTAAATATTATCACCCTGCTACACAAAATGTTTTTGTCTTTTTATAAGAAAAATAGATTACTGTGTTATAAAAGGTGTCTTCAATTAACAAAACACATGCAATTCTGAAAGTTTTACGGAAAAAATCGGTTTTTGTAGAATTTATTTCTCCTTTTAATTTATCGGTTGGATTGAGTAATTAATAATTAAAAGTTGAAGTAACTCAATCTCTCCAAACGAGATTTTCTTGTTAAAAACAGAAGTGGGCGACTCATCTCTGAATTTTTATTTGTTAACTGATCGAAAATTACGAATAGGATAGAAATAGGCTTTCGTAAAGTAAATGTTGGAATTTTCTACACATGATGCATATTTACTAGATACAACGAATATTAATTTACATTTTCCAACCATTTTCATGAAGGGCTATAAATAAATTACGCTACAAATTGTTGACCTCTCCCCCCACATATCGGTACCTTAATGCGTAGTCTCACCCCTGTCCCTTTTAACTTTGCTACGTTTTGGGTTTTAATTAAAAAATATTTTATAATTTCCAATAATAATATCCAACTTTAAATAAGTTCTGGATCGTTACGCAATGCAAACAGAGACCTCTCCACCCACCACGTAACAGGACCGTAACGCCTTCATAACATTTCCAAAACAAAAGGCCAAAATTTAACGTTCAAACCCAGATCAAATAAGTGCCACACAAAATTCCATTGTCAAAATCACTTACATTCATATTTTACAACCGCTTTTCAAGCAGCAAAGCTTTATGGGAATAAGTTTCCCATTCTATCTTATGCGTTTGTTTACTGCGGCGCTGTCTTTATGGCACAACAACAAAAAATATCCCTTCGTGTCTCCCACTGGAATTCAACTGTTAACTTTCGAGTCAGTCGCAGCTGAGCTAAATACGACAAAAAAATAGAAAAGTCACGAGCACGTAGTGAAGTTCGTTTCTCTCGTTAAAGAACGACTGTTACTGTTGTGACCCTTGCAGATTTGAATTTGAATTTTCAGCACACCAAGCACGTACAATTAATTGTTGGCGTGAGCAAACAAAAAGTCGAAAAATAGACCTTTGCCAAGCTTTTCCGAAAACTTTTCTCATATTCTCGTTGTTCTAGGTACTGAGACCCACTAAGAGATGGTACACTAAATAAAAATTCTCTTGTTACACAAGGCAGATTGACATTATCAAACATAAGTGCTAGAAACCTAAATTGTCCAAAAAATTGATCTTTGATGTTTCAAATAAATCTAGGTATCTTTAGCATTATAATTCGTAACATACTTTGTGATTAATGGGTAATCAAAAAAATAATATCCGGTGCTTAAAATCTCTAAATCATTCATTCGCTGTATATATAATTTCGCAGTTTATTTATGGCGAACAGTAGGTCAATGAAGTGTGAGTTAATGCGATTCGGGGTTGAAATTTTCAGCATTCATATTAAATGTCTTTTTTTAAAAATTTTCATTAATTAAATTAACGACGTACAAGAAACAAACTCAAATAACAAAACCTAAACGAGTTAGATCGCAGCGTTATTAGATGCAGGCAGAGAAGTCGAGCAATTGTCATGAATTGTTTGCCAACAAATCCGAATGTCTTCTCTGATACAGTAAAAGCTCTTTATTCGCGGGGTATACGTTCCATAAATATGCCGCGAATACAGAAACCGTGAATATGGAATGGTAATTAGTATGGAATCATAGGGGATACGTTCTAAGGTTCCAAAATAAAACCAATATGTATCAAAATAAAATCAATTTATTCAGAAATTCGCAATTAAAATTAATCCTTATAATCAGCTTTAGGCAGGAGTTTAAAAAATTTAGCGATCTTTTCTTTTTTTGAATTTTGAAATTAGTCCACTCGGTTAGATCTTTTATAAAAGTCGCCTCGGCACGAGCCAATAGTACTCAAAAGATGCTGATACGTTGAAAAATAACACTGAATCCTTTTCTACTTAGTTAGATTTTTTCGGCACGTACCAACTGTACATAGTCAAAAGATTCTGATACATTAAGGGGATTCAGTAGTACACACGCCTTAGAGTAAAAACATGCTTATCGGTTCTAGATATCATGAGTTTAATATTTGGAACAGGAGTTTGAAATTTTGTAGTAAGATAGATAAAGCTTTGTTCTAAAGCTTGTCGAAGGCCATTATTAGTTTTTTAATTTATATTGAAAACACGTGTCCCACAAGAAGCATCAACTTTAAGCACTTGTAAAAGCTTTTAATGGCCATATTATTGAAAACCAAATCGTACCGAGTTACTGTGAAACTGTTACAATACAAAAAATCGCAGCGTTTAATCACAATGTTTAGAATAGAACCCCATGTTTTCGACAGATTTCACACTAGACACGAGCGGTCTATTGCGGTCAATCCCCTTAATAAATGACACCGAATCCTTTTCTGTTTACCAATTGAAACCGCGAATAATGAAATTTTTAACCACGAATACAGTAACTGGGTTGCAATTTTTTCACCCGCGAATATTGAAAACGCGAATAAGGAAATAGTGAATAAGGAACTTTTACTGTACCTACTTTATAAAAATCCTATTCAAACGTCAAGTGCGGCACTACAACAATCAACTAAACCATTAATTACGATGATAAAAAAAGTTCATTTATTTCAATATAATATATTTAATCAGGCACTTGGTAAACTAAAAATAACGTCAATGTTACTGTTTTTAGCTTCTGAAATTATGCTGCTGTTGTTGTTTATTAAAGAGAAACAGTTTCCCTGTTGTGTTGATCCATATTTGTTCAGACAAAAATGGGTAGCAATCTCGGCCAAAAAAAAAAAATTAGTAAATAATCTTTCTGTCGAGTCGGGCATAAATCATAGTCCCATGGGGAAATATGTGTACAAACACAAATTTATGTGACAGAGGCTTTATCAAAGCAGCTACTGGTTTGCTTTGTCACTGCATTCCTGCTAAACCGCTACACATTCATCACTACACATCAAACACAATGTATTATGGGTAAGGTATACAAGGCAGCTTCGGTCAACATTACGTCAACTGATTGCGGCTCATTAAAACATAGTCGTACGATTCAATAATTACATTTTGTTGTTTTATTATTGGTAGATTGGATTTGATATTAAGAGATATTTCTAAAAGAAGCAAATTACTACACAAATGTAACAAAAATACGTGAAAAGCCTAAAATGGTTTATATTTTATCAAGTTACGACAGTATGAAGTCATTTACAGATATTTCTTGCTATCTGATGTATTTCAATGTTATGCTTCATCATCATCATAGGGTCGTCAGTCCTAAGATTGGTTGGACACGAACCTCCACTCTTTCCTATTCTGAGCTAAACTTCGCATTTCCCTAAAACTAGAACAACCTACATCCTTAACTATTAGCGAACAGTAATCTAGCCTAGGTCTACCTCTACCCCTCCTAACTCCTGTTTCTGCCTCTAATATGTCTCTGACTAGACCTTCATGCCTGAGAAGGTGTCCTACCAACCTATCTCGTCTATTTCTTATTGACTTCCATAGAGTCCTCTGTTCTCATATTCTTTCTAATGCCTCTTCATTTCTAACCTTTTCTACCCACGTTATCCTCATCATTCGCCTATAACACCACGCACCCGTACAACGCCGCTCTCCAAACATACACCTTTAACAATCTTTTTCGAATTTCTAAATTAACCGTTCGCGAGCATAGAAGTGACACGACCCTGCGCTATCCTCTGCTTTATATCCCTGCTACTCCTTCCGTCCTGACTTATCTGACTTCCTAGATATCTAAAATCAGCCACTTCTTCTAATTTTTCGTCTCCTATCTTTATTTTCGCTCTTTCCGTACTTTTTCTTCCCTTGCATACCAGTATTTTAGTTTTACTTGTATTTATTTTCATATAGTACTGATCTGTCAGTACCGCTTCCATTTAAAGCTATCTCTAGGTCCTCCTTGCTAGATGCTAATACTGCTATATCATCTGCAAATCTAAGCATACTAATTTTTTGCCCCTGTATCTATATCTATCCCAACAGTTGTACTTTCTTTAATGATGTTGATGGCGTCTTCGATGTATAGATTAAAAAGTAGCGGTGACAGTGTGCATCCCTGTCTGACTCCCTTCCTAATATTTACTTCTCTGCGTTGCATCCCTAGCTCTATAATTGCCTGTTGCTCTTTATACAAACTAATAAGTATCACTCTTCTGTCATAACTAACTCATCCCTACGTTTTTAAGTATATTTAGCATCTTGTCCCATTTAACATTGTCAAAAGCTTTTTCTAAATCTACAAATCCTACGCACGCACTCTTTCCTTTTTCTATCGTTTTCTCTATTGTTACCCGTAAAGCTAGAATGGCCTCCCGCGTTCCTCTATTATGCTTATCTAGTATTTAACAATGCACTGCATAGTAACTAATGAGACTATAAAAATTTGCATTTTTCATTCCCCCGCACTAATTTTTTATTTACGGGGATGAAGTCCTTAGACCTCGCAATAGGCCTCCACGTTTGCTAACCTCCCCGAGCGACCATTCCATCACCTGGACATTTACTATTTTCATTTTTAGTCGCTACCTTCCTCGCCTCCGCTTCACCGCTCTCACTTTTTATCAATAGGGATAAAGTCCTTAGACCTCCTCCCTACCTCCCCCCTCCAACTCCATCCTAGCGACGACCCCACCACTAGATAGTTACCCCAAAAAGATTAAATTTGCCTAAGTGTAATAAATATACTGTATTATTAATTAATAAATAAAATTTGATAATTTAATTAAATGAATCGAAACAACTATATTACATTTTCCCTAATAAACAGAAAAAACAAAAACCTTTGAACGTCATTATTTTTGGTTCTATTTTATTTCCTCAACCTGGCATGAGCAGTCTATCTTTTTGATATTATTAGTGGTCTTTTTTTACAGGTACCTGCTGTTTCTACGATCAATAACAATCGTTTGAAAATCTACTTTAAAACGAAAGAAGAAGATAAGGAAGCCAGTCTAATCAATGAAAAAGTCATACTTTGTACAATAACACAGTAATGGTATTTTTGAAGGAGGGCATTAAAAAAGGAATCCAGAATGCAGTTCGTATTACTTGAAGCACTTTACAAAAGACACAAAACAGCGACAAAAACAAAACAGCAACGCTGATCAAGCTTGTTACAAGGAAGAAATCTCTCGGAAGCGAATAAGGTCTTTCGTTTACAGCAATTTAGGTGAACAAGGTAAATATGTACATACTATCTTGCTTAAAAGTTTTTCTTAAGTGTTTATGAAGAAGGAATATTGTATCATCGATTTGTGTTGTGTGAGAGAATGTTGCATTACAGTCGAATATAGGCCAAGAGCAGTTGCTGATTATGGTTAATACGTTGCTTAAGCATGAATTATAATTGAGTGATTTCGGAGTATTGACTAATTGTAGTACTGAGTGGTTATTACCAATAACGATCAGCTCCAGAATTCTAAGTTGAATATTTGCATATAATTATATTATTGAAACCCATTAGAAGGAGTATTCACATTAAGAAGGGAGTTCTAAAATTAACGTCATTCTTTGTTTAAATATATAATAAGCACGGAAACTAAAGATGATATCTGTTGCAGTTAGTAGACAACAGTCTCAAGGTATTTATGATTATTCTAAATTTTAAACAATCAGTTTAAGCTGGGCCCATTTTCACCTTTAAGAGAAAGTAGTCCATTTAATGTCTATTTCGTTATTATCACATGGAAATTATATTTGATTCTTTTTATATAATTCAGAACTGATTTTCATACGGGAAACATATACATGACACTGTCTTTTTGTCATTTTATAGATACACAATTTCAAAATTCCTTATCGTTTAGTGCCGCTGAACATGTTACGCGAGGCCAAAGGTCACGTTAAACGAAAATCTCGTTAACGGTCTTTGACCAAAAAAATTATTATTGATTATCAAATTTGTAACCTAAGAAATTGCCTACAAAAAAAAACGTAACTTTTCATTTTTCGTAAGACCACTAAAAAATCTTTCATTAACGAAAGCAATTATTTATCTCCTTCTTTCCTAATCATCTTTTTATTTATCCGTGTCCTGTATTTCCGTAATTTCTGTCGAAAAACAACTGAAAGAAACTGTAACATCATTATCGTCACAACGTCGTTATCAGTGCAAAAAATGGCCCTATCGTGAGTTAATATTCGCATTTCTCTATAATACATCTAACTTAATATTTAATCTAATCTAAGTTCTCCCGTGCCCATCTTTTCTTTCTTACTTGTATTTCTATGTATATACTGTAATATGTTTCTATTAATTAAAATAAGTAATTGTATCGTAGTTGCGAGCGGGTCGCTTGGGGTAGGAGAGGTTTACCATTAAAACAGGGTTTTAATCATTAACCTAACGCCAGTCTGTGTTATATCCGATAATTTCCGAACCATATGGACCAGTGGATCACCTCTTCGTCCTGGCTTCACTTACTCCTCTTGGCGGATTTCACGTCCTCTCTCTCTTTCCTCATATACCTTTGCTCTTTGTAGGACTCCACATAGTGTTTACTTTCGTTATCGTCACATAAAACTTTTGGAATTTTGTCTCGGCCTACATTTTGGTCGCGTGTCCTTGAATCGCTTCCTTGTAGCGGTTTCGTGTTTTGCATCTATCCAATATATACCGGAACTACAACAAATACAATTGTCTACGATAGTTCCGCGTTTTGAAGGTTACTCAGACTCAATTTAGGAAAATTAAAATTATAATTTTGGAAATTACGAACACTATGTTACAGGCAGGTCAAAACCCATG
This sequence comes from Agrilus planipennis, assembly GCF_000699045.2. Lineage (NCBI taxonomy): Eukaryota > Metazoa > Arthropoda > Insecta > Coleoptera > Buprestidae > Agrilus > Agrilus planipennis. The sequence goes on along the minus strand of NW_020438972.1, from coordinate 346,701 downwards.
CATGGAATGCTCTGATCCGTATACCTACTGGTCCACCCTGAATATTAACTTAATCCACTTAAACTTAACAATTTTAAACCTTAACAAGCATTTTATTTCGCTTAACCCAAAACGATTTACTTAACAAAGAATTGTAGGCTTTTTCTCGCGTCTAGGGGTTGTTTAATAAAAGGCTCCGGGTGATTTGATAAATATATAATAATATTAATAATGAAGATAAAAGAACAACGAACATCCAACATGACAACGAATAACAGAACTAAATATCAGGAACACTTATTTACAATGTATCTTGTCTTCAAATGTACACGTCTTAATTAATAGCCAAAAATACGTCTTTCGTCTTTGATTTGGCAAAAATGCTTCGTCTAAATAAAATGTACCGTCCTACAGCAACGTTTTCATACCTTGATCGTCTTTTACTCTCTACCCTCTACTCTCTTCTCTGGTGGTCTCTCACGTACCCCAACATGTACGCATAGGTAAAAATAAATTATCGATCTACCACCACCTAACTGGCATCGCTCTTGCACCTGGGCAAACAATTGTACATATTATAATAATTCAAGTCCTACAGAATTATGCGGAGCTTTGATTTAATGATGCAGAAATACCTATCTCCAAATCGACAGCTTTTGCCATTTACCATTTTTTTGGTAAATTGTTTACCAAAGACAATTTTACTTCCTACCTAGGTGCGTGACATCTATAAATATTATCATGGAACTCAAAGCTTATTGGCTCATATGGAAATTAAAATGTAGAACGATGAGGTTTAGTCGTGACCGTGCAGAAGGTTCTCAATCGTCATATCTCACCTTTTCTTTACTGACTTTCATAGCTCCCTTTTCATATTTTATCCACGGTATTTTCATTATCCGCCTCCACCACATCTCAAACACTTTTAGCTTTTTCCTTTCCCGCCACTTTTAACAATCTTTTCCCAACGTCCATTTGTCGGAAAATATCCAATAAACTTATCGTATGAAATAAATTGATCAAAGACCTTATGCCGGCTCAGTACGAACGCGGACTAGTATCACGCCTCAATACTTGATTGCACCACCTTAGTGTATAAATAGCATCGTAAGAATTCGGCATGAGTTGTACTTAAGAACGGCGATCGCAAGCACCGAAGTGATTTCCTCTTGTTTTCTTCACCGCTTTTCCTTCTCGCGTATATATTTTCAGAACCTACCTACAATTTACAATGAAGCGAATTGGGATAAAATCAAGTTGAACGTTTATTTTAATCAAAAGCTGCGCGTTTCTTTACCGAAGGAATGATTGAACTTGACGTGTTTTAAAAATAGACTAGAAGCTTTTCGCCAAAAATAAATTTTTTTACTCCAACTATTGCAGCTTATCCTTATATGAATGTGTGAAACTGGCCTTTTTGTTCTTTTTTTAGCCAATTGCCAACGTTGAGTTGGGATATCGTTCTTTGATACAGTGAATAACGGGAACAGAAAGCTCGAGAGATATGAGGTTTTTAATTGGAACGCGGCATCTGGAAGAGAAAAAGTAATTTTCTTTTCGGATCCATAGCCTTCAGAAGTAATTGCTTTAGGGAAACTGACTAACTTTCATTAATTTCCGAATTCTCTCAATGGGAGAGATGTATATGGGGGAGGGGCGAATATTTTGCCATTTTGACTTATCCTGCTAATAAAAGAAGCAATTTAAAATGTCTTTTTTGGAAATAAGTTTTATCTTTTCATAAGTAACATTTTTTCGTCTTCCTTCAGCCCAAATACTTGTTTGTACTGTGTAAAGATATCTTTTTAAGAATTTTTTATTGCAAAACTAGGGTTCTTTATCATTGAAAATAATTAATTTACCAATCCAATTATTAGAAGAGACGAATTAGGGTTTCTAACTTAATCCCGTAGTGTTCACAAGAACCTGATAGCAAAGTATCTATGAATGTTTATAAAAAATAATAGAACTCGTGGTTTCCACAATGTTCTAGTTTTACCACGACAATTAGAGCGTTACACTCACTTCAAATAATATTCCTGATGTTGATGGAAGACTTCTGTTGTTTGTCTTTAGGTTAATAAATTTTGAAAAAACTTAAAATAAAATTACATATTTCTTTGTCAGTATTTTTTCTTTTTATGTTGAACGAGATAACGTATGGAAAAGGCTTTTGCGGACAACGAATTTTCCTATATACGGCCGTTTGATGATTGTATGTAATAGAATATCCCTAGGCTAGGCTCTCAAATCGTCATTAGTTCGTTTACGGTAATTTTCATATAGAAAAAGACTAGTTACAGCCATTTGAAATTTGAAAAAATAGCTTGCAATTATTTTTCTTTTGCATATTCCTCAAAATTTTTACTCAAACTATTAGTATGCATTGTATTTTTGGATGGATAATTAATATAAACTACAATGGAACAAAATTATAGTCCATGATTACTTGTAATCATACGATTAATTCATTTATCTTATTATTATCATGTGTGCTGTCACCTACACTACGTACTGAGAGCCATTTTTGAAATTTGTAATATATAAAAATACAATACTGACTAATAGTTTGATTAAAAATTTTGAGGATTATGCAAAAGAAAAAAATAATTGCAAACTATTTTTTCAAATTTCAAAATTTAGTAATTTTTAAATGGCTAGTCTTTTTGTAAAGATAATCATACTTTGCTTTTGTTAAGCTCAAAGACTCAACTTTGAGAATATGAAACGGTTTTTTGGAAAAAATTGCGTAAATTATGTGTAAATTCAATTTAAAACAAAAAAGAATTTTTCCTATGCTAATTAAATGGGAAACTAAAATAAAAATAGCGACCCCTTAGATTTGAGCTATAGGGCTCATGTTTGGCGAGGATTTTTTTTACATCAAA
>NW_020438972.1:331942-340149 GCF_000699045.2 Agrilus planipennis | reverse complement strand
GATTTTCCTGCTTTTCCATTTTTACGAAAACCACAGAGGCGTCTTGTTCAGCGTGCTGTCAAACCTACACTAGCAAGGAGATCGGGCTGAAACTATAGCTACAAGCTATCCAAGGATGGTACTATAGAATGTCACCTCAAGGTAGGCCTAGTGGCGTCATCTCTTGGTTAGGCCGGAAACTTATCAATCCACCCTCGTACATACCATGAAAAAAACAATGGCACCAACTTCCAAGTGTGCTATTTATTCATTTAATTATTCATCATGGTTCACCAAGATACCGTTTATTATCTAACTTCTAGTGGTTTTTGTATTCCGAAAAACATGTTAAATTTATGTATCTTTTCTTCCAAATATGTTCTTCTTTTTTCTGATCTATCACAATTGTCACTTGATAATGGCTAACGCCGAAACCGGTCGTGACAGATCAGAAAAAAGAAGAACATATTTGGAAGAAAAGATACATAAATTTATTTAAAATTGTTCATATGTACTATATGGTCATAGTTGATTTTATTGATGTGTACTTACTGTTCCCTTTAGCTGTAATTTTACAGTATTAATGCATAATGCATACATACATACATACTTATGTATATTTGCACTTAAATATTCGTCGTCACTTACATGTGTGTAAAGTCTACATTTTATGTAGATTTTGCGAATAAAACATCGAAGACACTTCATCCTAATATATCTTTCAAATGCAGACGGATTCTCATTTCAAAATTGATATGCGAAAATTTTCTACGTCATACATTGAATTGTCTATCCCCAGGCACTTTTCTGTTGTGTACCCATGTAACGTGCTAACACAAACTGTTAAGAAAACAGTAGACGTTGCATACCTGTACTTACACATTCTGCTAATATTTTATTTAGAAACGAATTGGGTATTGTATGTAAATTCTGCACAATGGAGAGATATGGCAAACAAAGTCCTGAAGGATTTTCAACTTTAAATATACTTATAAAATAGGAAAATGAAATATAACTAGATTTTACCCGCGTCTTCGCTCGCGTTAATGTTCTAAACACGTCTCAAAGATCATCGACGACAAAATAAAACTATTTTTTGTATCCCTCTGGAACAGCGCCTTTTTTTCTGGATAAAAGTTACCCTTTGTGCATTTCTGTACCGATAACAATGTGTCAACAAATTTTTATGATGATCAATTAAATTGTTAAGACGTGAAATCGACCACATAAAACTAATTTTTATATCACTCGGGAAGAGTATTTTTTTCTGGATAAAAGGGTCCTTTTCTGTACCGCTGACAATGGGTACAAAACTTCATGATTATCGATTGAGTACTTAAGGCTTGAAAAGCCGACAAACAAACAAACACATCAACATTTATAAAATTAGTTAGGATATATATATAAACTTTTTTCGGTGCACTTGTGGAATATTCTTACAAGTTTCTAAAATAAAAGAAAATATTGCAGATACGCTTGTAGTAGTAGTTATCTCAGCAATTTCTTTGAAAGTAGCCATCATTAACTTCTGGCATTTACAAAATATGTATACAAATTTAGATGATTTTTTGAGGGTTACCATCTATATAATAGAAGTGAGGAATGGGAGTGGGAATAAAAACAAGTAAACTTTGATTTACGAGGGTGGATTGATAAGTTTCCGGCCTGACCAAGAAAAACAAGGTTTTTANTAATCTAAGTTCTCCCGTGCCCATCTTTTCTTTCTTACTTGTATTTCTATGTATATACTGTAATATGTTTCTATTAATTAAAATAAGTAATTGTATCGTAGTTGCGAGCGGGTCGCTTGGGGTAGGAGAGGTTTACCATTAAAACAGGGTTTTAATCATTAACCTAACGCCAGTCTGTGTTATATCCGATAATTTCCGAACCATATGGACCAGTGGATCACCTCTTCGTCCTGGCTTCACTTACTCCTCTTGGCGGATTTCACGTCCTCTCTCTCTTTCCTCATATACCTTTGCTCTTTGTAGGACTCCACATAGTGTTTACTTTCGTTATCGTCACATAAAACTTTTGGAATTTTGTCTCGGCCTACATTTTGGTCGCGTGTCCTTGAATCGCTTCCTTGTAGCGGTTTCGTGTTTTGCATCTATCCAATATATACCGGAACTACAACAAATACAATTGTCTACGATAGTTCCGCGTTTTGAAGGTTACTCAGACTCAATTTAGGAAAATTAAAATTATAATTTTGGAAATTACGAACACTATGTTACAGGCAGGTCAAAACCCATGCATGGAATGCTCTGATCCGTATACCTACTGGTCCACCCTGAATATTAACTTAATCCACTTAAACTTAACAATTTTAAACCTTAACAAGCATTTTATTTCGCTTAACCCAAAACGATTTACTTAACAAAGAATTGTAGGCTTTTTCTCGCGTCTAGGGGTTGTTTAATAAAAGGCTCCGGGTGATTTGATAAATATATAATAATATTAATAATGAAGATAAAAGAACAACGAACATCCAACATGACAACGAATAACAGAACTAAATATCAGGAACACTTATTTACAATGTATCTTGTCTTCAAATGTACACGTCTTAATTAATAGCCAAAAATACGTCTTTCGTCTTTGATTTGGCAAAAATGCTTCGTCTAAATAAAATGTACCGTCCTACAGCAACGTTTTCATACCTTGATCGTCTTTTACTCTCTACCCTCTACTCTCTTCTCTGGTGGTCTCTCACGTACCCCAACATGTACGCATAGGTAAAAATAAATTATCGATCTACCACCACCTAACTGGCATCGCTCTTGCACCTGGGCAAACAATTGTACATATTATAATAATTCAAGTCCTACAGAATTATGCGGAGCTTTGATTTAATGATGCAGAAATACCTATCTCCAAATCGACAGCTTTTGCCATTTACCATTTTTTTGGTAAATTGTTTACCAAAGACAATTTTACTTCCTACCTAGGTGCGTGACATCTATAAATATTATCATGGAACTCAAAGCTTATTGGCTCATATGGAAATTAAAATGTAGAACGATGAGGTTTAGTCGTGACCGTGCAGAAGGTTCTCAATCGTCATATCTCACCTTTTCTTTACTGACTTTCATAGCTCCCTTTTCATATTTTATCCACGGTATTTTCATTATCCGCCTCCACCACATCTCAAACACTTTTAGCTTTTTCCTTTCCCGCCACTTTTAACAATCTTTTCCCAACGTCCATTTGTCGGAAAATATCCAATAAACTTATCGTATGAAATAAATTGATCAAAGACCTTATGCCGGCTCAGTACGAACGCGGACTAGTATCACGCCTCAATACTTGATTGCACCACCTTAGTGTATAAATAGCATCGTAAGAATTCGGCATGAGTTGTACTTAAGAACGGCGATCGCAAGCACCGAAGTGATTTCCTCTTGTTTTCTTCACCGCTTTTCCTTCTCGCGTATATATTTTCAGAACCTACCTACAATTTACAATGAAGCGAATTGGGATAAAATCAAGTTGAACGTTTATTTTAATCAAAAGCTGCGCGTTTCTTTACCGAAGGAATGATTGAACTTGACGTGTTTTAAAAATAGACTAGAAGCTTTTCGCCAAAAATAAATTTTTTTACTCCAACTATTGCAGCTTATCCTTATATGAATGTGTGAAACTGGCCTTTTTGTTCTTTTTTTAGCCAATTGCCAACGTTGAGTTGGGATATCGTTCTTTGATACAGTGAATAACGGGAACAGAAAGCTCGAGAGATATGAGGTTTTTAATTGGAACGCGGCATCTGGAAGAGAAAAAGTAATTTTCTTTTCGGATCCATAGCCTTCAGAAGTAATTGCTTTAGGGAAACTGACTAACTTTCATTAATTTCCGAATTCTCTCAATGGGAGAGATGTATATGGGGGAGGGGCGAATATTTTGCCATTTTGACTTATCCTGCTAATAAAAGAAGCAATTTAAAATGTCTTTTTTGGAAATAAGTTTTATCTTTTCATAAGTAACATTTTTTCGTCTTCCTTCAGCCCAAATACTTGTTTGTACTGTGTAAAGATATCTTTTTAAGAATTTTTTATTGCAAAACTAGGGTTCTTTATCATTGAAAATAATTAATTTACCAATCCAATTATTAGAAGAGACGAATTAGGGTTTCTAACTTAATCCCGTAGTGTTCACAAGAACCTGATAGCAAAGTATCTATGAATGTTTATAAAAAATAATAGAACTCGTGGTTTCCACAATGTTCTAGTTTTACCACGACAATTAGAGCGTTACACTCACTTCAAATAATATTCCTGATGTTGATGGAAGACTTCTGTTGTTTGTCTTTAGGTTAATAAATTTTGAAAAAACTTAAAATAAAATTACATATTTCTTTGTCAGTATTTTTTCTTTTTATGTTGAACGAGATAACGTATGGAAAAGGCTTTTGCGGACAACGAATTTTCCTATATACGGCCGTTTGATGATTGTATGTAATAGAATATCCCTAGGCTAGGCTCTCAAATCGTCATTAGTTCGTTTACGGTAATTTTCATATAGAAAAAGACTAGTTACAGCCATTTGAAATTTGAAAAAATAGCTTGCAATTATTTTTCTTTTGCATATTCCTCAAAATTTTTACTCAAACTATTAGTATGCATTGTATTTTTGGATGGATAATTAATATAAACTACAATGGAACAAAATTATAGTCCATGATTACTTGTAATCATACGATTAATTCATTTATCTTATTATTATCATGTGTGCTGTCACCTACACTACGTACTGAGAGCCATTTTTGAAATTTGTAATATATAAAAATACAATACTGACTAATAGTTTGATTAAAAATTTTGAGGATTATGCAAAAAAAATAATTGCAAACTATTTTTTCAAATTTCATAATTTAGTAATTTTTAAATGGCTAGTCTTTTTGTAAAGATAATCATACTTTGCTTTTGTTAAGCTCAAAGACTCAACTTTGAGAATATGAAACGGTTTTTTGGAAAAAATTGCGTAAATTATGTGTAAATTCAATTTAAAACAAAAAAGAATTTTTCCTATGCTAATTAAATGGGAAACTAAAATAAAAATAGCGACCCCTTAGATTTGAGCTATAGGGCTCATGTTTGGTGAGGACTCTTTTTACATCAAATCAAAGGGGGTAAGAGTTATAAAAAAAAATTGAAAATTTTGTTTGAAGCACGCTAATGGTGATACAATTAAATAGCCATATAAGTTTAATTGTAAGGACAGATTACCCTTTAGTTAGTTGGTCTTTTGAATTTAAATAATAGCTTTACCTGTTAATTTGTAAAAATTGCAATGTCTGAATTTTTAAACATTAAATTTTATTTTAGGTGCAATTTTTTTTTATTTCAGAAAGTCAAATTGTTTTCACAACAGAATTTCCTAGAATGTGAAATTGTTCTAATTTACACAGTAGAACATAACAATTAGGTAAATAATATATTAGATGCTTGACCTTATTACGACTTATAGTCCAGTACGTATTGTAAAACTTCAATGAACTAAAATGAAAAACCAACATCTGTATTGTACACTTTGGTACTGAAAATGCAACAAAGAAAGTATGTTTTCTCTAGAAACCGATTTGTTATTCCGGAAAAAGGCGGTAAACTTGGGCAACAGCAGCGAATGAATTGAAACAGTAAATATTTCAGTTCAAGAAAGCAACTCAGGGTGAGCTTTCACATAAACATGTGCATGTATGTGCAAATAGGACTCAACATTATAAAGCCATTCGAGACTCGTAAAGAATTTCAAAATATCAAAAGTTGAGCACCTCGCCATGAAACACATTATGGAAAATATTATTATATAAGAATACAAATTTCATATGAAGTAAATTAATAGTTTTTCCTTTCAGTATTCTACGCAATGTTTTTTAAAATAACTGTAAACAGTGACATTACGCTTGGACCCGTGAAGTCCCGACTACAGCCCGATGCTTGATTCTTACATTTTCTTTTCATCTCCTCATCTTCTTCTTCCAATGTAAGGATAATAACTGATAAATCAGTAAGAGAATATTTTTTAAACATCGCGACAAAAACGTACCATCGTCCAAAAGATTGCCAAAAATCTGACCGTCGACAATACTATATAAAACTGACGGGAATCTGACGGCCGGCTGCTGCCCGTTATTTTACGGAAAGTGTGAATCAGGCTTAAGCCGACAAACGTCGCCGCGGTGAGGTGCCAAGCAATATGTTAATTCCTATTATTATTTATACCTTTAATATTTGTTTAATTTTTAAAATGCAGGCTTGTAAAATACTTTGGTAATTAGCAATTTTCGAACTGAGCCCTGGTAGTACCTTCAACTAGTTACAATTCTAATTCTAAACAGCTTTTGTTCTATATAATTTTTACTGAAAGTCAATACTTTTCGACTTATTCATTCGCGGAGATTTCAATAAAAAAAAAACACGTTTTTAGACGGTTTTTCATGAATAACTCGCAAAGTAAGTATCTTATCAAATAAATCATTCTTAGTAAAAATATAGCTTAAAAAAAACAAAAAATTTGCTGATTTAAAAGTGTCAGTAAACCCAATACAAACGGACTAGTAGCTTGTTAAAGGTTAGTTCTTATTCGTCAAATGCCAAATTCGAAAGTATCAACGGAAAAAACAATTATTTTTTTTCCGAAAACTCATCGAACTTTTTTTGGCGGCAAAAAATGTGAAAATCACCCCTGTCGGTCAGTCTACCCCTGTAATTTTCTTGGATCACATAGGCAAATGCGGGGCAGTAATATTCTACAGATAATCATTCACTCTCTTCTGCTTCCATTTCGTTTGTCTCATCTTTCTCACTCAAATCACCACCTACACATCTCCACGATTCCTGAAAGAAGGCTGAAAAGAGCCATCCACCCTATTGCCCGCTCACTAGCATTAGTAGCTGGTGGGAATTTAACATCAAAAAGTCTCTCTTTATTAACATCATATTCGTCAAGGCGTTTGAAATTAATTCGTTAGCATAAACATTTAATTAAATGTTTTAAATGTGAATTTTATTTTCTAACGGTAATCACGATCCGAAATAACTCAAAATGTCGACCTTAAAAATTTGGCAAGCAGTAAGATGTAGATAAATAACCAGCTTAATGTCAAGCATTTTTATTTATTAAACATTTTCCAAAAGCAGTTTCCAAGTTTTATAAGAGAGTGCCTTTTCAAATCCGAAATTTTCATTTAAAATTGCGAAAGTTATTAATAATGTCAAGCATTTTAATTTATTAAGCAGTTTCTAAGTTTTATAAGAAAGTGATGTTTCTAATATAAAAATTTCATTAAAAATTGCGAAAGTTATTAAATAAATATACAGATGTATATTATTGCACAGCATTTTCAATAATTTCTTTTAAAGCATTTAAAATCTGTTCGTGAAATAAGAAAGCTCAACTTTCGTTTATTTTCCGAACCATTATTCATCATAATTCGTTACTAAAAATATACCGAACTTAGTTTCAATGTGACAATTTCTTTACTAAGTAAACCACGAATTTGAAGAACATTCTGAAAGTAGGTACTTCAACCTATCCATTTAACTAGTTGCAATAAAATTCTATGTTGCCTGTAAAAGCAGCTTCAATTTCTATCCTCACAACTCTTTTGCTCAGCCCACCGTTTCCACTACGTTATGACTGGTGAGTAATAAAATTTTTAATGGAGGGTTTTCGCCCATGAGAATTTCCATGAATTTTAAAAATACACAACTGTAATATTGCCATACATATGCATGTATATGTGTATCTAGTACAATGTAACATATTACATTATTTAATATAGGGACACCCTATATTTATATAAGGATAATTTAAGGGCTATTAAAAACTTCTACATTAAGCAGTATTTTTTTTGGTAAATGTCTAGATGATGGCCCCCACCCCCTTCAGGGGTGGGATCGAAAGAGGAGGTCTCCCCCATCACTGTACCATAAAAAGTTCGTGGCGGTCTCACCCCCATAAGAAGTTATGGGGGTTGAAAGTTGTTTATTTTGACAATTTTCATACACTATAATTCAAATAAAATTCAATAAAAAAAATTATTTTCAAGCTGGTGGAGGTAGGGGATCGAAAGAAAATGGTCACTTGAACAAAACCCGATAACCTACCCTATTGATAATGATATTTAAATAATGTTTTATATAACTTTCTCAATATTTTTATGTATTTTTCATTAGTTTTGCCTTTGAATATTGTTTAAGAATGACTATATAAATATTTACATG
>NW_020438972.1:283402-329906 GCF_000699045.2 Agrilus planipennis | reverse complement strand
CGTGCTGTCAAACCTACACTAGCAAGGAGATCGGGCTGAAACTATAGCTACAAGCTATCCAAGGATGGTACTATAGAATGTCACCTCAAGGTAGGCCTAGTGGCGTCATCTCTTGGTTAGGCCGGAAACTTATCAATCCACCCTCGTATTAATAAGGGGTTGGTATTAAGGTTGGCTTTGTAGAAGGTCAAAGTAATGAAACTAATTATAGGTTAGGACTACAAGGAAGAAACGTTCAAAATCGCACAGCCATATATAATGGGACGCTATCATTCAAAAGTTGGTATAACTGCCGTGACGTATTCCCGAAACATTAAAAAAATATCACTTTTTGAAAATTAGCCTTTTATTCATGAAAATCTATATCAATCAATTCAAAAACCGGGAATTACAAAAATATTGTGTTGTTACAAAAAAAATACCTAGAGGAAAGATTCTTAGTGCCTTCTGATTCTGCCACTATTTCTTCCAAATTGGTTGTGAAGAATTGCTATTTTCTCTTTCTTTTTCGAAATAGTTTATCTTTAAAGCAATTGTCTTTACTTAAGAAAAAACCAGAAAATTACTTTTCGAACAACAAAAGAGCGATTTTCATTACAAGTAAAATAATTATGACAATTGCGAGCTTCATGTGCATCTATTGTACAAATTGTAAGTTTAATAAAATAAAATAATTCGAAGTGGTCTGTATTCTGTCGAAACTGCCAGACGCGGATCGCGATTTCGATATTTTTGGATCTCATCAGCGCGTCGCAGACAACTCCGACAGAACCCAGACCAACTTTTACCTGCTGTCTTAACAGCGCGTTTTAGAAAATACCACAAATGACGCGGTAAACGCCATCTGTAGCACGATGCTACATTTTAGGATTACGTATGCTCTAACAAGGTCCATTAAAATATATGGATATCTACTTGCTGAAACGAATCTCGGCGTAGCCAACCTCAACGTGATAGGCACGTTACCATAATCGAATAAAATAATTCAAAGTGGTCTGTATTCTGTCAAAACTGCCAGACGCGGATCGCGATTTCGATCTTTTTGGATCTCATCAGCGCGTCGCAGACAGCTCCGACAGGGATTCGTCGGGATTCGTTTCAGCAAGTAAATATCCATATATTTTAATAGACCTTGTTGGAGCATACGTTTGTGGTATTTTCTGTTTGTAAGTTTGTTTACAAATTGAAAATAATAAACACTTTACAGGCGCTAAATACGAAAATTAGTGCCAATTGTGTGGTGACAAAAAGCCAAATGACGTAAAATGAAACGTCACTAAGCGATTACTTCCTACAAAATTTGGGTGATTCTCTTTAATTCTGGAGGTGTTCCTAATTTAATTTAATGAGGACAACATTGTTGTTACAATTGAATACGAATGTCTGTTATCCAAATTTTTTTACTCCCTGTTGAGTGCGTCTGATAACAAGGTAGCAGAAAACAAAACGTTCGTATCCATACGTGACTCTGTAAATAAATCGTTCAATATTTTCGTATAGTTGTTTGGCAATTTATGCTCTGTTGATTTTAATTAAAACGTGTAAACAGCCTCGAAATTCGGTCTCCTCAGGCTGGCAGACATTAAACAATTACGGGATCGAAATACTCCGGGCCATGCTTCTTATTAACGAACGGCACGAGGGTGACTTGCTAATACGCCAACACGAAATGGCAAACTTAACACATTGAGGCTAAATTTAACAGTTGCAACTATATACATTTGGTATTAAAAATATTAGACATGTCGAACAGTTCTCTTAGATAAACTACAATGCAATAACCGTTGTTAAAATCGCGAAGGATGCTTATTATGAAAATTAAAATTCCGCCCCGCGTGAGAGAGCATTTGTCTGTGAAAAACACCTGTGGAAAAATTAGACTCTGAAGCAGTTTTCTTTCTCGCAACTGAAAATCAGTTTCCAGCAAGGCTTACACTCGCTGTAAATGTTCCTTTAAAATTTGCCCCACCATCACACGAGAGGAACCAATGTTCATCTTCTATATCGGGTGTAGTAATGGATTTCGTCTTCTATAGCGACCGTATGTTTCAAATACGTAACTAAGTATCACGTCACATCATGGTAACGACAACTATTCTATAGTGGAATACTGACCCACTCTAATGATTGATGCTGTATTGCTGAATTAGTTTATTGAACTACACATTCATTAACTAAATACGTGGTTTAAACGTTAAAAACTGGCTCTAATGTAGGCACACTTAATTACGCAAGAATAAAAACATGACGCAGCTAATTACCAGCAGATTGAATGTTACGTTGCATTATAGTAATTCTATAGCGGGGTTACCTGTACTTCCAATTACGTTTTTCTCGAAAACGGTGAGCTTTCGGATATAAAAGATTTACTTAATTTTCTTGTTTTAATGTGCCCTATCATCTCTTGTAGGCTGCGCACACCCTGCATATGTGGGTATGTCTGTAACATTACTACGAGGTTGCATTTACATAATTTGATCAGACTTGAGATATGTAGATATACTATTAGAAACTAGAACTAATTCAGTAGGCATTTTGCAGAATACTCTCATAAGACCGTCGTACTTAAAGTGTGGTGTGGTGTATCTCTTTTGATATAAATGACTGCAGTTTTTTAATAGTCTGTAATAATAATAATAATAAAACAACAAAATGGTAAAGACTTTCGGGGCCAGTATATGAACTAATGCTGTTCTGTATAGATTAATTTAAATTCGTTTTTACAGTAAATGATAAATACCCATTACCTGAATATCTGATTTCCCTTTGAATTTCACAATTCTGTTAAATTTTAGGCTATAACAAATGGACATCATTTTTCTTTTTAGTGGCCGTGTCGATTATGGGTCTGCATGTTGTAAATGTTGAAATAGCTAAAACGTTATTAAATAAATAGTAGCTGTAGGCGTATAAAGTGGCCACTGCCCATAAAAATATATGTATCGACATGGACGTAAAGTTTATCCTCGTAGTAAAATTTATATTTATACATAAAATTAAGCTCGGTTTGATGTCACGAGGAATCATTTATGATGATTAAAGTAATGTTGAGTTTTATACAATTTGAATGTTTATCCTAACCTACATATCTGATATTTATTAATGTATAAACTTCAGACTTTATAAAAACCTCGAAATTATAACAGACTGACTTAAAGTCCGTTGATATCTTCAGAACCTTTTATAGCAACCGCACAGCGGGAGAACTATTGAACATTAGATAATTGGCTGAAGGTCGTCATTAAAGTATAAATGAAATTATGTATTTCAGACAGATATTGAAATTAAAATTTTAACAAATAAAATAAACCAAGGGAGGAAATATTGAAGTAATGAATTCAACTTTACAGTTAACAATTTTTCATGGTATTCAAAAACATCTTTTGCTAAATATTTACTTACAGACCAAATAAAATATTTTAGTTACCTAATAAGAAAAATAAATAATCACACGTGCAATTGGCCTGTTTGTGTACCAGCTGTTGCGAAGGTATAGAGTAGGTATGAGTGTTTCCTCACTTGACACTTGCGATAACTAAGGGCGATAAAATAAAGCGGCTGCCAAACTGTCAACGGTTCTCATTCATTAATAGCTCGTTGTCTGGGGTACTTTTTGTTCATACTTTTTGCACTCCCTACGTTGTGGCGCTACTACAGGATACAGTCTGCACTGCCTTCAGATCTTGCCTTTCAAATATTCCTTAATACTGATTAGACTTAGTGTATAATATACTTATTTTAATGCGTATAAAAAGACGATACATCGCTTGTAATGTTTATATTTCTAATTTTTAAATTTCACAACGCATGAACAGCTTTATTGTATTTTCTTCTTTTATAACGTTTTGCAAAACCTATCCGCATTGGTACCGTTGTTGATAATTCATTTATTGAACAATATCCGATTAATGTTTTATTCGCGCAAACTATAAAAAAAACACCCTTAACCTATTCGTGTCAGATCAAGATCAGATCCTGATTTACATCAGGAATTATTTGTTTGTATAACTCAGTTAGTGGAAGGGTGATGATCATTGGGCGTTGAATTATAGATAGTATTATTGCGAGTTAATAATAAAATTTTTACTTCTACGTGCGTGTGTTACCTACATTTCATCATGGAGTTACAACAATTTAAATCTTAGTCAATTCATTAAACAATCAAAATAAACTCTCATTAAACTAAAGTTATACATTTAGGTACAAAAAGCTATCACATAGACTTTTAATTTTGCGGTTTTGTTATCTTTTTTAAAATTTTCTTCAGTAGGGTCACAACCCTGCCTTCTGCTCCTAATGTTTCTTTATATTCTCTCCCTACACCCTCATCTATCACATGCCTAAAACTCATTTTCTCTTCTGCATATTCTGCATTTTCTCTCTTCTTTTAACCAATATTCATTCTCATTGCATTCGTTCCCCATTCTAAGCTTTGTTATAACTGCCATATGCTCATTTCCCTTCCAATATTATTACATCTTACATGTCCCTTCATCCCTTCCGCATGTTTTAACCTATGTATTCTTAAGTCTCAAAACGAAGGAAGTGCAGTCACTCTTTCTAATATTTTAATTAATTTAAAGCGCAAACCTCCATTATTTGCGCTGGAGTACAAAACGATTGACTGTTAGGGAGCTTAGGTATTCGAGTAAATGGAAAGAATTTAGTTAAAAAGTTTGCCGCTCTTATAATAATTGCTCCAGCCGGAAACTTGGGAGACCAGTAATTTATTACACTTGAGGCTGTGGTTATAATGGTTTGGTGCTTTTCACATAATTATTTATTAGATTATACTCTTAAACTTTCTTGTTTGAAATCTTTTTAATTTCGCAAAGTTCTCATTTAATGAACTAGCGACCACAAGGAGAAGCATTATTTCTCCCCTTTAGTACTTTACGTCCGCGAAATCGATAAAATCGACATTAACTGTAAACCAGATCGTTAATAATAAGTAAATTACAGTTATGTTAAGAATCAATTTGCTTACAAAACATTGTTTGAGAATTAGGAAGATAATCTTGGAGGTATAAATAAAATATTATATTTTCTTTATTTTATGCCCCATAATACTTTTTTTGAACATTTATCGAAATCGGTCGAAATAATACCATTTTTAGTTGCCTTAATAGTAACCCGAGATAAAAATGTTCAGTCTCTCAGAGTTTCTGAAAGCGAGACTTGAGTCTCCGTTTCTCATTGGGTCTCTCTAGTGTCGCTGAGAGAAACTGTCGAGAGACAGAGAGATCCTCATTTCGTATCCAGTCTCTGAACAAGAGACTCGAGTCTCTCAATAAGTGGTGTCTCGATAGACATGGTTAAAATATTCTAAGTTCGACATATTTCAGAGATCCCACTCTTTCTACGAGAGACTCGAGTCTCTCAATTTTTCAGTTTTATTCATTCAATCTCTCTGCGAGAGACTCGAATCTCTGAATTAACAATTTTATCGTTCGAGTCTCTCATACAGAGACTGTGAGAGATCCATAAAAACACCTAGGCAATAACTGAGCGACTGTGAAAGACTGTGAGAGACGCTTTCAGAGACGCTAAAAGACTCTCAGAGAATGTAGAGAAACTGAAAATTTTTGTCTAGGGAACACGCACATTTAGATTCAACATTTTTGTTTGTGCTCAGTACCTACCTTATTAATGGTATAAGATTTATTACACTGATTTCATAATAATTACATATCGAAAAGAAGTACCTGTGTAAATAAAAGTAATTAAAGTTTCAATGTTTAGTTATTAATATAATAATACTTGTTTCACTTACCTAACATAATTACCTGCAAAAAGGGTGCAATGGTATTTTATTTATTAAATTATTGTTACTGCTGCTGCTTATGTCAGGAAAGAAGAGTTTAAATAAAAGGCAAAAGTGTAATTTTGTCAAATTGATAAAGATTTTTGCAGTCATTTCGTGAACTTATGCTGTCTTGATTCGGGTCGAAAGACAGTTATCGGTCGGAATTACCTCCTAACATTTCGCTAACACAAACGCCAAAACTTCAGAGGTCCTTCCAACTCCGACAGTCCACATCCAGCATGGAGTCTGGAGTTTTGTTTTCGTTATTTTAACTTTTTGGATATTTATGTTATTACAAAGAATTAAAGTGCATAAGCCATACATTATTTATTGGCTGATACTAAAATCCAACCTTTTAAGAAATGAACTTGTTAATTAGGGATTCTCAAAATGATACAAAATCGCGTATTTTCATGCATGGGATTACACTTCAGCTGGGAGTATTAAGAGTAAATTATACTCACAGGGATTCATTTTTATGGACCATAAAGTGTTTAACTGTCTCATGAAATGGACAATAAACTGCTTACTTATCTTCCTGTTACGACTTGTGAAAATAGGTGTCGTGTATCCACAAAAGTAGCAACAGCCCTTTCAAGAAAAACGTTTGAGATGAAAACAATACACTGTACCAAAAGAATGGACACTTTTACATGCAACTCGAATATACCAATTTCCAGTGAACACGAAAACAAAGGTTATGTATCATCATCATCATCATCATCATATCAGGTCATCAGTCCTAAGACTGGTTGGATACCTACCTTCACTCTTTCCTATCCTGAGATAATCTCCGTTTTTCCCTAAAATTAGATCATCCCACATCTTTAACTATTTGCGAACAGTAATCTAATCTAGGTCTACCTTTTCTCTTAAGTCCTGTTCTGCCTCTAATATGTCTCTGACTAGACCTTCATGTCTGAGAAGGTGTCCAACCAACTTGTTTAAAGCTATGTATAGTTACCAAATATTTATAGAAAAATCCGTACAGTTATTGCTTCAGGAGGAAGAATAACTGGTCATGAGTTTCAAATAGAGTAACTTGTTCTTCCAGTTGTAGAAACAACTGTTGAGTGAAGTAATAAGTATTATAAATTTTTCATTAAATATTTTGTACGTTAATGTGTTTCAGTTAAAATCAGTTCAAACCAATTGGTACCTACTTGTGAGTAGTCCTGCGTCTTAACAACAAATAATAACTAATCCTAGTAAAACTCGGCTATGTTTCTCTAACTTTTTTAATATTAACACAACAACAATAGTTTCTATCGAAAGCCATTATCAAGATTAACAATACTACTCTACAATAATAATAAAGTTTGTAAAAATGATGCCCAAGAGATACATTAGAAAAGTGTTATCACTGAACTAACTCGAATTTTTTGATTTATTTAAAACAACGTTGATGTCCGGACAGGAGCGTCTCACTTTAAAATAAATTTAATAAATGAAGATTTTGAGATTTCGGTTACTTTAGGACGATTTTCGGATAAACAGATGATATTTTCAGATAGATTTGGTATAAAAAGACAGAATATCGACAAAACAAACGTGTAATTCGTATAGTTAATACAATTTCTATCTCATGTTTTCTACGGAAAAACTCCAGAAAAAAATTATTTATTGTTATGGCGCGTATTTTAGTCAGGGGCTTGCATACTAGAATTTATTCAGAGTAGTCTAGCAACAGTAACACTTATGGGATTCCTTAGGCAAAGGACTCCTATTCAGGTCGGAACGGTAACGTATTTAAAAAGTATATGGGATTCCGGGACTTGTGCTGATCAACCCTATCGTAACGTTCTGTGTAATTCAATTTATTAGCATTATTCCCAACCGAGACATGAAAAGAGCCTTGCAAAGAAGATTCCGCACCACAATGCTGTTCGTGTGTTCGTGATTAATATATTACTTTACAAAATATCCAAAATAGATACCTTAGAGCCAAGGATACTAGAAAGGAGCAATAACAATAATTCCGAAGCGAATGGGTTTAAAAAACATTAAAAGAAGTAATAAAGACCAAAAAATGCTATCATCATTTTCGGTACTATCAGTAGTCAAATACATAATATCCTTGCCTACGCGCAAATCGGATGCGCACTGCCTTACTGCGCAATGGACGATCGAGAACAGCTGGCACCGTACATTAAATAAGTCACCCGATTTATTGTTTTCAGAAACTAAACTACAAAAAACTTCTTAACACATATTACGGCACTGGAATCCACAATAGATCTCAGACATTGACACACCCTGAAACGTTCCCCAAAAAAAGCTGAAACAAAATATCACTTTTTTATTTATGACATCACATGTTTGCGTTTGTGACAGTTTATCTATTATTTAAAAAGCCATTGGCGCTGAGAAAGGCGAATTGAAAGACGTCAAGTTGGAAATTTGAATGAACTTTGTATTGTCTCCCAGTTTTACGACACTAGATTTTTAAGGCTTACGACCGCCCCCGTCGTATAAAAAGGAAGAGACGGGGGTGAAATCCCGGCGAGCTTCGCTTTAATTTGATTTTCTGATACGTTGAGACAGCTTACATGAATCAGCTTGTCAAGTCTCGACATGCCCAGCCCAGACTGTGAGTTGGTCGTTAGTTTAGCACAACGTTTTGTTTTAATAACGCGCGCCCTATGAATCTATGAGAATAAATCTTGATCATAACTTCACCAAATTTCGTTCGTAAATTTATTATGCGAACGATGGAACGGGATGTTTTACATAATACAAGTTCATATTTAGTAAACTGTAAATTCAATTTTTATGCAAGACGGTACAAAAAAAAATTGAGATTAATGTTCTACTTTACACGGTGACGGTGTTCATATAATTCCTTTTACATTAAAATGTATGGCATATGTTTTGAGAACCGAGTGGAACTGACGTCAAATAAGTTTACTCATTATGTCATCATCATAAGGTCGTCAGTCCTAAGACTGGTTAGACACGCATTTCTACCCTTTCCTATCCTGAGCCAATCTTCGCATTCCCCTAAAACTAGAACTCCCACATTCTTAACTATTTGCGAGCAGCAATCTAATCCAGATCTACCTCTACTCCTCTTACTGCCTCTAATGTGTCTCTGACTGGAACTTCATGCCTGAGAAGGTGTCCTACCAACCCACCTCGTCTAATTCTTATTAACATTCACAGAATCCTATGTTCTCCTATTCTTTCTAATACATCCTCATTCATAGGTATAAATATCCGAAAATATGTATTGTTAGTACACTAAACACATAGGTATTATCATTCGCCAATTTGTGTCAAATCAATGGAAATGATAGCAACAAGTGTTTGCCAGTCCAGTAATCTAGCCTCGGTTGGATTTAGAAGTGTCTCAATTGAATCAAACTGACGTATGATAATTACCATACAGGTAGTAGAATTAGAGTAGGCAAACTCATCGGAAATGTGTTTCTTAAAAGAAACGAACAGAAACCAAAGAGTCCTCTACTGTAGTCCGAGCTCGTTTTGCTTTGATCATGCATGCTTTATATCCAACTATGTCGATCGATTAACAACCCCATTAAATAAAACCAGAGAAGGTTCCACTATTTTTCACCTTACAGCTCACCGGAGCATTCAAGGCAGCATGGGGCTTGCATACTGTAACTATATAATCTCCATAGAGAGTATTCATGTATTTAATGTCCACGAGGTTGATGCCTTATTAGTCAACTCCTTAGTATTGTAACTACTAAAATAATGACAGTTAAAAATGAAATGTCGAACTAAATACCACTTCAAGCAACTGTCATTTCATCTTGCCCTAATCCCTCTGCATGTCATTGTATGAAAAAATTGATATGGTGAAGTAAAAACTTCGTTCTTCACTTTTGAAAATCGAATTACTTTTAAAATTTACTGTTAAATGACATACATGAACTGGCTACCATGGTAAGATGCCTACCATTTAATTATTGCCCACGGCGCTCTTCCAATTCCAGCCTGAGTACTATCCTGCTACTAATTGTAATGTGTTCAATGGTACTGTTGATTTTCAAAATATGTAACATCTTATTCAGTAACAATTAAAAATAAATTGCAAAACCTAAATAATTGCTTACAGTTACCTTATTTGTTACACATTTTCAATAATATTCATTAAATTCAACTAGTGTTTTCAAGGACTTTTAATTAAATAATTATCATACAATACCTGAATATATTTNTGGGGGCTATCATCTAGACATTTACCCAGTATTTTTTTTAATTAATTAATTAACCGATGTCAAAACATTAATATCCTAAAATAAAAATTAAAATCCATACAGTCCGTATGGTTAACAAAATGAACAGAGTAGTGATTCACTTTGAGATAATGATATTATCTTGTACATAATTTTTCCAATGTAACACATGCAAAAAATCGAGGCAGTAATCGCTCGATATGTTATTCGGTCATCGGGTCAGTAATATCGGAACAGTCGTAGGTATAAGGAGTATGTTTAGTTGTTTCATAATCGCCGTATACGCCAACGTGTATGAAGTTTCACCAATTTTAATTTTGTTTTAGTTTCTATAGTACCTACTTCAGGATACGTGAACGCCGAAACAATTCCAACTTCCTACAAAGTCAACGTACATCAACGCTAAGATTGCGAAGGATCGTTGGTAAGTGGCTACTATATATATTATGTACATTAAATAGCCGATGTTATACATGGGCTATTTACACTGTTTTATACTGCTGCTTTTTATTTTGAATTGGAATTGTTTTTGAGAATTTACATTACATTGAAACAAACAAACTAAGAAACAACAGTGCTCATAGGGACTTTACTATAAATGTAATTTAATCTACGATTATTTTACTGTTGATGCTTTCTTATAATGCATCGTATATAAATATGCTCATGGTGATGCTTATCTAAACTAAATCTGATATCCTAATCAGTATTAAAATCCTTTATTTAAAATTAACTTCTAGTGGTTTTTGTATTCCGAAAAACATGTTAAATTTATGTATCTTTTCTTCCAAATATGTTCTTCTTTTTTCATTTATCATTTGACAATGATCATTGTCACTTGATAATGGCTAACGCCGAAACCGGTCGTGACAGATCAGAAAAAAGAAGAACATATTTGGAAGAAAAGATACATAAATTTAACATGTTTTTCGGAATACAAAAACCACTAGAAAATAAGTAAACACGTTGCTGAATTGAAAGGAAAAAAAAGAAAAGTATCATCAGATGGAAATGCAAAAAATAAATTTAAAAAAGTCATGCGTAGGTAGTAATTGGCAGAGCTCGTAACATAGTAATAACATATTGCATGCATAGATTATTAATATTCCTAATAACGTAAAAAAAAACAAAAAAAAAATTAGTTGTAGTCTTATAATACGTTTCTCATTTTAGTCATACAGAAATATCCTTGGGTCATTAATCCTTTCTCCTTCCCTATCCTAATTCTAATCCTTTCCCGGTGGATGATGTCTATCACCTTCTCGTGGTGTCCGCCGAGTAGGATCAGATATTACATAATGTAATTTCCGTTGAAATTCTTTTTCTAATCATATTTGCAATATGCAAACCTACAAAATTTATATTACAATGGACACACATAATTTGTATTATCTGATTCTAGCCAAGAATAGACGTAATTTTGTTTTTGAAAAATTAAATAACCATATTTGTATATTACATTAAATTTGTGAGTGTATTGTAACTATTATAATGATATAAAATAAATGATATTAATAAAGTATTCAACACAAGTTTTATTGATTGAATTTTTTCATTTTTACGCTAAAAGACAAAACATTATTTTCTTCATACATTGAAAAATCAACTGCCCTTTTTTAACTGGTCTCTAAGAACTGTATTTCTTCTTATCTTAACAAGAAAGCATACTATAAAGCAACACAGTTTATNAGGAAAGAAGAGTTTAAATAAAAGGCAAAAGTGTAATTTTGTCAAATTGATAAAGATTTTTGCAGTCATTTCGTGAACTTATGCTGTCTTGATTCGGGTCGAAAGACAGTTATCGGTCGGAATTACCTCCTAACATTTCGCTAACACAAACGCCAAAACTTCAGAGGTCCTTCCAACTCCGACAGTCCACATCCAGCATGGAGTCTGGAGTTTTGTTTTCGTTATTTTAACTTTTTGGATATTTATGTTATTACAAAGAATTAAAGTGCATAAGCCATACATTATTTATTGGCTGATACTAAAATCCAACCTTTTAAGAAATGAACTTGTTAATTAGGGATTCTCAAAATGATACAAAATCGCGTATTTTCATGCATGGGATTACACTTCAGCTGGGAGTATTAAGAGTAAATTATACTCACAGGGATTCATTTTTATGGACCATAAAGTGTTTAACTGTCTCATGAAATGGACAATAAACTGCTTACTTATCTTCCTGTTACGACTTGTGAAAATAGGTGTCGTGTATCCACAAAAGTAGCAACAGCCCTTTCAAGAAAAACGTTTGAGATGAAAACAATACACTGTACCAAAAGAATGGACACTTTTACATGCAACTCGAATATACCAATTTCCAGTGAACACGAAAACAAAGGTTATGTATCATCATCATCATCATCATCATATCAGGTCATCAGTCCTAAGACTGGTTGGATACCTACCTTCACTCTTTCCTATCCTGAGATAATCTCCGTTTTTCCCTAAAATTAGATCATCCCACATCTTTAACTATTTGCGAACAGTAATCTAATCTAGGTCTACCTTTTCTCTTAAGTCCTGTTCTGCCTCTAATATGTCTCTGACTAGACCTTCATGTCTGAGAAGGTGTCCAACCAACTTGTTTAAAGCTATGTATAGTTACCAAATATTTATAGAAAAATCCGTACAGTTATTGCTTCAGGAGGAAGAATAACTGGTCATGAGTTTCAAATAGAGTAACTTGTTCTTCCAGTTGTAGAAACAACTGTTGAGTGAAGTAATAAGTATTATAAATTTTTCATTAAATATTTTGTACGTTAATGTGTTTCAGTTAAAATCAGTTCAAACCAATTGGTACCTACTTGTGAGTAGTCCTGCGTCTTAACAACAAATAATAACTAATCCTAGTAAAACTCGGCTATGTTTCTCTAACTTTTTTAATATTAACACAACAACAATAGTTTCTATCGAAAGCCATTATCAAGATTAACAATACTACTCTACAATAATAATAAAGTTTGTAAAAATGATGCCCAAGAGATACATTAGAAAAGTGTTATCACTGAACTAACTCGAATTTTTTGATTTATTTAAAACAACGTTGATGTCCGGACAGGAGCGTCTCACTTTAAAATAAATTTAATAAATGAAGATTTTGAGATTTCGGTTACTTTAGGACGATTTTCGGATAAACAGATGATATTTTCAGATAGATTTGGTATAAAAAGACAGAATATCGACAAAACAAACGTGTAATTCGTATAGTTAATACAATTTCTATCTCATGTTTTCTACGGAAAAACTCCAGAAAAAAATTATTTATTGTTATGGCGCGTATTTTAGTCAGGGGCTTGCATACTAGAATTTATTCAGAGTAGTCTAGCAACAGTAACACTTATGGGATTCCTTAGGCAAAGGACTCCTATTCAGGTCGGAACGGTAACGTATTTAAAAAGTATATGGGATTCCGGGACTTGTGCTGATCAACCCTATCGTAACGTTCTGTGTAATTCAATTTATTAGCATTATTCCCAACCGAGACATGAAAAGAGCCTTGCAAAGAAGATTCCGCACCACAATGCTGTTCGTGTGTTCGTGATTAATATATTACTTTACAAAATATCCAAAATAGATACCTTAGAGCCAAGGATACTAGAAAGGAGCAATAACAATAATTCCGAAGCGAATGGGTTTAAAAAACATTAAAAGAAGTAATAAAGACCAAAAAATGCTATCATCATTTTCGGTACTATCAGTAGTCAAATACATAATATCCTTGCCTACGCGCAAATCGGATGCGCACTGCCTTACTGCGCAATGGACGATCGAGAACAGCTGGCACCGTACATTAAATAAGTCACCCGATTTATTGTTTTCAGAAACTAAACTACAAAAAACTTCTTAACACATATTACGGCACTGGAATCCACAATAGATCTCAGACATTGACACACCCTGAAACGTTCCCCAAAAAAAGCTGAAACAAAATATCACTTTTTTATTTATGACATCACATGTTTGCGTTTGTGACAGTTTATCTATTATTTAAAAAGCCATTGGCGCTGAGAAAGGCGAATTGAAAGACGTCAAGTTGGAAATTTGAATGAACTTTGTATTGTCTCCCAGTTTTACGACACTAGATTTTTAAGGCTTACGACCGCCCCCGTCGTATAAAAAGGAAGAGACGGGGGTGAAATCCCGGCGAGCTTCGCTTTAATTTGATTTTCTGATACGTTGAGACAGCTTACATGAATCAGCTTGTCAAGTCTCGACATGCCCAGCCCAGACTGTGAGTTGGTCGTTAGTTTAGCACAACGTTTTGTTTTAATAACGCGCGCCCTATGAATCTATGAGAATAAATCTTGATCATAACTTCACCAAATTTCGTTCGTAAATTTATTATGCGAACGATGGAACGGGATGTTTTACATAATACAAGTTCATATTTAGTAAACTGTAAATTCAATTTTTATGCAAGACGGTACAAAAAAAAATTGAGATTAATGTTCTACTTTACACGGTGACGGTGTTCATATAATTCCTTTTACATTAAAATGTATGGCATATGTTTTGAGAACCGAGTGGAACTGACGTCAAATAAGTTTACTCATTATGTCATCATCATAAGGTCGTCAGTCCTAAGACTGGTTAGACACGCATTTCTACCCTTTCCTATCCTGAGCCAATCTTCGCATTCCCCTAAAACTAGAACTCCCACATTCTTAACTATTTGCGAGCAGCAATCTAATCCAGATCTACCTCTACTCCTCTTACTGCCTCTAATGTGTCTCTGACTGGAACTTCATGCCTGAGAAGGTGTCCTACCAACCCACCTCGTCTAATTCTTATTAACATTCACAGAATCCTATGTTCTCCTATTCTTTCTAATACATCCTCATTCATAGGTATAAATATCCGAAAATATGTATTGTTAGTACACTAAACACATAGGTATTATCATTCGCCAATTTGTGTCAAATCAATGGAAATGATAGCAACAAGTGTTTGCCAGTCCAGTAATCTAGCCTCGGTTGGATTTAGAAGTGTCTCAATTGAATCAAACTGACGTATGATAATTACCATACAGGTAGTAGAATTAGAGTAGGCAAACTCATCGGAAATGTGTTTCTTAAAAGAAACGAACAGAAACCAAAGAGTCCTCTACTGTAGTCCGAGCTCGTTTTGCTTTGATCATGCATGCTTTATATCCAACTATGTCGATCGATTAACAACCCCATTAAATAAAACCAGAGAAGGTTCCACTATTTTTCACCTTACAGCTCACCGGAGCATTCAAGGCAGCATGGGGCTTGCATACTGTAACTATATAATCTCCATAGAGAGTATTCATGTATTTAATGTCCACGAGGTTGATGCCTTATTAGTCAACTCCTTAGTATTGTAACTACTAAAATAATGACAGTTAAAAATGAAATGTCGAACTAAATACCACTTCAAGCAACTGTCATTTCATCTTGCCCTAATCCCTCTGCATGTCATTGTATGAAAAAATTGATATGGTGAAGTAAAAACTTCGTTCTTCACTTTTGAAAATCGAATTACTTTTAAAATTTACTGTTAAATGACATACATGAACTGGCTACCATGGTAAGATGCCTACCATTTAATTATTGCCCACGGCGCTCTTCCAATTCCAGCCTGAGTACTATCCTGCTACTAATTGTAATGTGTTCAATGGTACTGTTGATTTTCAAAATATGTAACATCTTATTCAGTAACAATTAAAAATAAATTGCAAAACCTAAATAATTGCTTACAGTTACCTTATTTGTTACACATTTTCAATAATATTCATTAAATTCAACTAGTGTTTTCAAGGACTTTTAATTAAATAATTATCATACAATACCTGAATATATTTTACCAACTTTATTTAACTTTATTCGGTACGAGATTATAGATTAATAGATATTTGTATGTTAAGTCAAAACAAATGTCAAAATTATGAAATGTTCTATAAAAGATCGAAGATTTTTGCTGCTTCATGGCATCATTTTAGCATTGATAATTGCGGGTTTAATAGTTGTTGTCCTCCTTACTAAGAAATAGCCCAATACCATAAATGGACATATACCTATTACGCAGTTTTGTAATTGTAAAATAGTCTCCATTTATTGAAATCAAAAGTAGGTAAAAGGTAATTTTAGGAATTTTTCGTAATATTTCCTTTAAGAAGTTAAATTTTTAGTACTTATTGTAATGTAATTTATTTAAAGACCATAAAATAAACTAATGCAAGATGAATGTGCTACAATTGGCGTTTTGTACCACATATCCATACGAGAATTAAGGAGTTCCTTTATTCTTAACGACTTTTAAATCCATCTAGATGCACTGATTTCAATCAAGCAGATGTAGGTAATGCTACCGTTCATTTGCAATACTGGAAACATTATATAATACTTTTCTTTTGAAGATTTGAATGCAACTGCTTTAAAATAATTAAATATACATAACGAATAGCTTACCGACCACAAATGCAAACAAGTTTTTAATCTCCGAGTCGTGGCCGCAAATGCTACTAAAATATGAAGGGTCGCAAATGTTCCCGTTGCATCCGCCCTGAAACCGAAATAAATTGCGTTTTCTCCTGTGCCAACAAAAATTTGTATTCCGTTTCGTTATTATTTTTGTTTTGCAATAAAGGCATTAATTAATATTTACTTTTTTTGAACTGTCCGAGTTTTACAGTAGGTGCAGAGGGTAATAAATTGGCAATTTCAATCAATCAAATAACTCATTGGTTTCTAATCATATCGCACATTAAAAGATATAAAATCGATCGTAAAACAATTCTCTCTGCGATGTATAACTGACAATTAATTGAACGTAAACAGTGGGATACCAACATTCAAAAGGTATAACCGTCGTAACCTACCCTTCTCTTAACAGTATGTTTGTGTGTCAGTTGACGAACTTTAAACTTAATTTTTTTCTTTTTGTCATATATTCTGTTAATATAAAGATTTATATTTGATTACCTGACTTCACCAAGCGACATGGCCTAGAGGTGTAAACCATTGCATAGCATTCGGGAGGACGCCGGTTCGATTCCGGGTCCGTCCGCCTTGGTCCAGGTTTTTCTGTGGTTTCCTTGGATTACTTAGGCAATTCTGGGACAATAATATTCCACAAATAATCTTTCATTCTCTTTTGTCTTTATTTCGTCTGTCTTGTATTTCTCACCCCAACCACCACCTACCCATTCCCACGATTCCTAAAAGGAGGCTGAAAAGGGCCTTCTGTCCTACGTTCCGGCGTAGTCCGGAGGGACTGTCCTCCCACCACCATTGGTGACTGATGGGAATGAAATACCCAAAAGTTTTTTTTACCTGACTTCAAATTTCTTGGACATAAACCGTTATCGATATGAATCAACCGCAGTTCTTCGGTCCAATTTACCAACTTTTTCAAGACTAGAGTTTGGTTAAGTGAGTTGAAACCAATGAGTTGTGTAGCTTTAATCGTATATTATTTTATCTATCGCCCTCTGTATTTATAATTATTTGATCATTAAAGTAGTCGTTATACTAGATTTAATAATGATCATTTGGAAATGAAAATAGGAATTGTTTCTATTCGTAACGGAACAGAAAAGTAGTTGCAAAAGTGGCATACTTAAAAGAACATACTTAAAGGAAATGTATGCATGTAGCTTAGTTAATGTTTTACTTCCAAAGTTGCATCAATTAATGGATGAGTTTAAGTACTAGGTAAGACTTTGTACGATAAGTTGGCGGAAACTTGTTTAATGTACCTGCAGTTATAATCACCCTGGTGAAACTTCGTTTACAACATAGTAATATTCAAGAAATGTATTATGTGCTTAAATCAATTTAAAAGGGTGAAATATGCAATAAATTAAAAAGTAAAAGAGTCATTTTATTTGAAAGCGTGACTCGAGTCGCTCATAGAGAGATCCTCATTTCGTACCCAGTCTCTGAACGAGAGACTCGAATCACTGAACGAGAGACTCGAATCTCTGAATAAGTGGTGTCTCGATAGACATGATTAAAATTTTCAAAAAAGTTCAACATATTTCAGAAATCCCAATCTTTCTACGAGAGACTCGAATCTCTGAATTAACAATTTTATCGTTCGAGTCTTTCATACAGAGACAGAGATCCATGAAAACACCTAGGTAATAACTGAGAAACTGTGAAAGACTGTGAGAGACACTCTCACAGACGCTGAAAGACTCTGAGATACTGGAAAGAGACTGAAAATTTTTGTCTAGGGTATCTATCTTTCACCAATAGAGCAGTAAGAATAAGTGTAGGTACATACGGGCATCGCCAGTGGACCAAAGGGGGCTGGAGCTTAGCTTTGTCAAACCCCCCCCCCTCTCGGAAAATTTTAATCAAATGGCAAGTCATTTATTGCCTGATTTCTAACTCTCTCAATCACTAGCAAATTAAATATTTAAAATTATAAGCTAGCACCTACCACTCAGTTAGTAAGTCAGTTATCAATCCTTTAAATAGAGATATCGAAGATTCAAGTCAATAATCAATCCAAAGAGAATAACTCAGGATTTTATGAAATATACTTAATAACTACGAAATTTATTCTCGGAACACTGACCATCGCTACGTGCTGCATTACAGGTTTTTCCCGTGGTGTAGCTACCCTAATTACCTTGCCGTCTAATTGCAATACCCCGTGCTACAAGTAAACAAATAACAACCTTCATCTTGTATTTAAAATTAACCAGTTACTAATATTTTTTAATTTTTTTTATTATTCCTATCTTTCCTCGCTATTTATAGTTCCTACTAAGCTCCGTTTCTATATTTTCTTAGTAGACTTTCTAATTTTTGTTTTTTTTTAACGTTCTTTTTCCATTTTTATTAATTTCTATCGTAGAACCACCGCTCTTTTTTGTAACCGCCTGTTTCCAAGCAGGCCCTGTCATTTCCTAGTTGTTTTTTTTTTTATATTTTCAGGCGAAAGTAATTTTAGAAATAAATTTGTTCTATCGTTACTTCATCGTCCTTCTTTTACTACCCCATCCACTACGTCTCCTCTTTACCCACTCTTACTGGTGCTGGGGTTGTATAAATAACCATGCAGACCTCAATACCAGCATCTTCGACATTCCACCCACCCGCGGCAACTAAGATAGAGATTACCATCGACCACCATTGCCTCCAATTTGTTTTTATGTTACATTCTCTTGCTCCAGCAGTGCAGTTGTCCCGCTACGCTTTGGGTAGATAAAGACAGTTTCTTAATCTATGTTACTATTAAGTACTTTCTTGTAGATTGTGATTTTGTCTAAATATATATACGTATTTTCTCTTGTTATCCTTTTGTAAATATTCTTCTTCGTCATCACTTAGTTTATAAATTACTGTTTGAATCTATTACCGTTAGTTTCTCATACATATTACGTTATCTGTTCGTCTTTTGATGTAATATGGTAGTTTTGTTATTGTTGTATTTTTATTATTAGTTAGGTCTTAATATTGCATTTCAATAATTCCATAGTTGGTTAAGATTAAGTTATGTGCGAATAAACATTTTAGAAAAAACAAGACCATGTCAAGGGAGATGAAGCCAATGATGCGCGGTGTTCGCTCTCCAGTCGCATTTTCTGTATTTACTCACCCTAATGGTTGCAAGTTCCCTTCCATTCCTGCTAATTCCGCAACTAAATAAGTACCTAAGTCAGCGTTTTTTTTATACAAAATCGCATTTACAAGGAAAACAAATATTAACCGAATGTCCACGAATTTGGCTAGTTTTCAACAAGATGATAAAACATAAAATGGATATATACAGTGTAAACTCTATATAACGACATTAAGGGACTGAACATTTTTCGGAGTTATAAACAGTGGTCGTTAAATGGAGAGAAATAAAAAATATTATTTTACTATTCTGTAATAATATGCATTTACCAATATAGTACACATTTTGCACACGAATATTATTATTCATAGATTGCGTATAGCTGCTCAAATATTTTAATTGTATTTTGTTACTTATCTTACTCATATCTTGAGATACCGCTGGATCAATTTGATTATATAAAAAGTATTTTTTTAATAGTTTCGCTGCATCAAGTGCTTGTTTGATGCTTGGTGGAGGGACAGGATCGTCTTCTTCAACAACGTACACAGCTGATGTTATTATCTATTTCGGCAACTTAGAAAGTACTGCTCAATGATTTATAATGCCGCATTGTTGTCGTTAAATAGAGTGAGCGTGACGCTATATAGAGTGTAATATTGTACAGAAAACAATGTAAACCAACCAAAGTCAAGCAATTTCGACGTTTTAAGGAGTTTGTCGTTGAATCGAGTGACGTTATAAAGAGTTTACACTGTATATGGTTGAGTAGGGCACGGCAAAATGTCCTCACCAGTCAGGTGTCGATGTTGTTGCGCTTCTTGCTATCACGAGGGTGCACAGGTGGCGCGCAAATATCGAATTTAACTTGTAAGCTGAATTAAATTACCATTCGTAATACGCCACCTCGCAGCTACCACTACAGGCCGGGAATTAGTTTATGTCGCATAAGCGGCAACTGTGCCACGAATATACATACATATGTATAAAGAGGTTTCGGTAGATCGTCCCAATCTCGTCCTTTCGTCATTCTGAAATATTCCAGACGCAGGCAGGCTGGAATGTGTTGCGCTGGATGTATTAACGCGAAGTAGTAGCAAAAGGAAACGATTCTATGACATGGAAAAGTCTTAGGTCATGGAGTGCTAATGCCTATCCCAAAAACATTGTAGTGCATGTCTGTTTCATAGATGGTGGATTTATTGTAGGTAGTTAACTTCAATGTATTGTTTTAGGCGTAAAATATTTTTTATGAAACTCTTTAAAAACAGATAAATTAATATTTTACATAAACATGTATACGTTCCGTGAAATTAAACATTTCCGTACTTATGGAAACCTAATTCATAAGAAATTGTTGCGGTATTCGTTACCGCCATTATAGGTTGTCAAGCACAAAACGGTTGCAGAATCATGCCTACTCGTCAAATCGAATGTGCCCTTTTAATGTCATGTACAACTCATTTCAAGGGGTTGAAGATATGCCCCTTCCTCTTTACCTAGATGCGCCCTGACAAAATACTAAATTCAATTCTATACTTCGTTTAGTTTCTCTAGCCATGTGACCTTTAGTTTGACCGGCGCAAAGTAGAAAAGAACAGCACTAGGCCAGAAAAGAAAGGAAACAACTCTCGGTCAAACTCTTAACCGGTGAAGAGCGTACAATTCGTACAGTACTGCACGGAAAAGTTGACCATTTTATCCACTAAAATTGCATTGCTCAAATGTGCTTTTATTGGTACCAATTACTACTGAAAATATGAAGTAGATGTTTGTTTATATTTGAAGACATATTAAAGGCGTTAACGCTTGTTTTCGATTCGCACTACTATTCGTGATTGAACAAAACTTTTGGCAGGTAGGTACTGTATGAAAAAGTATTTAATGAACAAGAGTCGAGAGTATAATGAACTTTTTACTCCCTACCTACGATTTTGCCAGCGAGCATCCAAGACATTGGAATGGGCACTTCGCTAGAGAAAGTAAACGAAGTATATTTTTCTCGTTGTCTTGATTCTCAAACCTGGTGTGTATTCATTCTATTCCCGCAGCTTTCCTCAAGGTCATCACTTGAACCATTTAAAACGAGTTGTAGTTTCTACTCCTCTCTATAGCCTTCTCGAATAACACTAAATTTCCTAATGGCACTTCCACCTATCAAAATTTAGAATAACGCTATGCACCTAACGAATGGACGTATATTATTAAGGGTGCATAACCACCGATAAAAACTACTTGATACGAGCGTAAGAACGTCAAGTTCTGCTGCGTTGGGCAGGAAGATTATTAGTTTTTACAACCATTCGCTTCCGATTGAAAGTTATTGTTCCCATGTCTAGTCTTCTTAGAGTATATACTCTAAGGCAAAATTGAAATTGAAGAAAGGCGGCATCGCGCCGTCAGCTTTTGCAACGACGCCATGTTTTCTGGCGCTATACATATCTGTTGGCAGTTTATGCATTTGAAAATGTCGAACAGTTGATTAATGATATGATAATAATGGTCTTACTGCATCGTAAGATTTCCGCATTAAATATGTATAATCCCATATGTGTCTATTCAATAAAATAAAGCTGGAACCAATATTTCGACGATGACAGGGATGTTATGTATGGAAATATAAACGAGCTGAAATATCGATGTGCATCTTGATTAAACAAATACAACTAAGTTTACAGATACTAATAATATGTGTCGGAAATGGGTTTTGAGCCCATTTGTGGTGTTGATTTGATAATAATCTAAATTTTTCTATTGACCTATTGATGATAGAGCAGGACTCAGGGTTGGACATCAGTTCATCATTAAAACGTAGTCCCAGTCATAAGATAATTATTTGTGTTTGCAGACTTATACATAATTTATGAAACAAAGGCACCTGGGGAGGGTACTAGGCAGTAAACACATCATAAATAATAAGATGCAACATTGAAGTATAAAAAGTATTTCAGTCTGGATGAGTTTATTTGAGGATTTGCAAAGATATGAGTGAATCCACCTACTTGTGGATTGGTGTGCATTTAAATGAAATATTATGTGAATCACATCTGCGACAAAACCCCATGAAAAACATTACCACGTGCTCGGTTAACTAAGAAAAATTCGTTTAGAAGTGACTTCTTTTTATTGAAGGCGACTCTGCTTTATATCCCTACTACTCCTTCCGCCCTGACTTATCTGACTTCCTAGATGCCTAAAATCAGCCAGTTCTTCTAATTTTTCGTCTCCTATTCGCTCTTTCCCTATTTTTTTTGCGTTGCATACCAGTATTTTTGTTTTACTTTTATTTATTTTTCATTTTTGTCATTACCGCTACCATTTTATTTAAAGCTATATCTAACTCCTTCTTGGTAGATGCTAATACTGCTATATTATCTGCAAATCTAAGCATACCAATCTTTTGCCCCTGTATATCTATCCCTACAGTTGTACTGTCTTTAATGATGTTGATCACGTCTTCGATGTATAGATTAAAAAGTAGCGGTGACAGTGTGCATCCTTGTCTGACTGCTTTCCTAATATTTACTTCTCTACGTTGCAGCTCCAACTCTATAATTGCCTGTTGTTCTTTAACTAAGTATCACTCTTCTATCTCTGTAACTCATCCCTACATTTTTAAGTATATATAACATCTTGTCCCATTTAACATTGTCATTTCTAAACCTACAAATCCTATGAGGTATGCACTCTTTCCTTTTTCTATCGTTTTATCTATTGTTACCCGTAAAGCTAGAATGGTCTCCCGCGTTCATCTATTTTTTACCCAAATTGATCTTCCCCTAATAGTTCTTCCGCTCTTTTTTCCATCCTCCTCTACAATTCTAGTTAAGATTTTTGTCGCATGGGAAGTTCTAAATGTCTCGCATCTATCCGCCCCTCTCTTTTTAGGTATGGTTACTATCACGTTCCGTTTATAAATAAAGAAAATAAATATTGTAAAGAATATAAAACCAAGAAAAAAGAGTGATAGTCTTAATTTATATATTCGAAACCATAAAATGGGACACGATACAAGATACTGCAACCACTAAACAGTCTTTATTATGTATTTTTACGTTTTTCAATTCAGTTATACCTTACTTCGTATTTGTACAGTGATCGAAACTGATTTTTTGATTTTTTTGATTTTCAAGAAGCAACCCGTGTAAAAAACATTCAGTAATCGCTGTATTGTATATAGTCAAACTTGTGTTTTTGGTAAAAAAGGAAAAAACATTTTGATGTGAACTGCTATTAAGTTTACTTTTAGCATTTAAACTAAACCGTTATAACAAAGGATGTGTTGCATTCCATGTGAACTACATTCTGTTTGAATGCATGGTATTGTTTAAGTTCCGTTTTGAATTGTGGTCGATAGATTTTGTCATTTATTCGTAGAATTGGTAAAAACTCCGCAGATGAACATTCAAACAATGGTTGATTGAACAAAAGTTTTGTGTGAACAAAAAGCGAATTCCTATCGACTTTATACCATATACATTCGGGAATAACAGCGGCGATCGTCAGCAACCGGGCGTGAATTTGTAGTAAACTTGCCCTCAAAGGCAATTTTAATGCTAAAATTAAAAATATATCCGCTAACACTGTTTTGCTTTTAAATGTCTTCAATGAATCGCTTCCTATTGCAAAGAGGTTAAAGAAGTAAAACGTAGCGTTTCAATTAATTCCAAATATTTCTGTAATTATTATCATAAATATACTAGGTCTTACCCGCGGCTTCGCTCAATTTTTGTATAAAAGCATTTATTAGTACCATAGGTATATTTCAATTTAACTCCGAACAGTTTATATACATTGATTTGCCGGACGACTGTATAAAAGTAATTTTTGTATCCTTTGGGAACAATACTTTTTCTAGATAAAAGATACCCTGTGTCCTTTTTTGTTCCCTTGACAACGTGTGTACAAAAATTTATGATAATGTGTTGAGTAGTTGAGGCATGAAATAGTTACAAACAAACAAATTCGCATTCGCCTTCATAATATTAAATAAAAGTAAAACTAAAATACTGGTATGCAAGGGAAGAAAAAGTAGGGAAAGAGCGAATATAAAGATAGGAGACGAAAAATTAGAAGAAGTGGCTGATTTTAGATACCTAGGAAGTCAGATAAGTGAGGATGGAAGGAGTAGTAGGGATATAAAGCAGAGGATAGCGCAGGGTCGTGTCGCCTTTAATAAAAAGAAGTCACTTCTATGCTCGCGAACGGTTAATTTAGAAATTCGAAAAAGGTTGTTAAAGGTGTATGTTTGGAGCACGGCGTTGTACGGGTGTGAAACATGGACAGTGGGAGCGGCGGAAAAGAAAAGGTTAGAAGCGTTCGAAATGTGGTGTTATAGGCGGATGATGAGGATATCGTGGGTAGAAAAGGTTAGAAATGAAGAGGTATTGGAAAGAATAGGAGAACAGAGGACTCTATGGAAGTCAATAAAAAATAGGCGAGATAGGTTGGTAGGACACCTTCTCAGGCATGAAGGTCTAGTCAGAGACATATTAGAGGCAGAAACAGGAGTTAGGAGGGGTAGAGGTAGACCTAGATTAGATTACTGTTCGCAAATAGTTAAGGATGTGGGCTGTTCTAGTTTTAGGGAAATGCGAAGATTAGCTCAGGATAGGAAAGAGTGGAGGTACGTGTCCAACCAGTCTTAGGACTGATGACCTTATGATGATGAATATAAAGTTGTATACAGCTCAAAGTGAATGATTTATAAAAACAGTACATCTATCTATTTAATACAATAACTTACCTACGTACTGGTAAGATAATAAATTATAACAATTACAGTTTATTATCAGATATAGCGGTCTCAACTTTACAAAATGCAAGTTCATATATCAAGTAAAAAGCATTTAGTAAAGCAAAACGTAAACGGTAGGTTATAAGCAAACGTTAAAAAATCGTTTGGTTTTATCAAGCGGAAAAACTAAAGTACATATTGAGCGTCGTGTTTCTAGGACAAATCCCAGAAAGATTAAATACGTACAAAGAAAAATGTCGAAGGAGCGCACTGACTGTTTTGGAATTGATGTTTCTGAAACGGAACTCGGAATCCGTAGATTAAACTCTAGACGTGATATTGAAACTACTTCAGTGGTTGAGATGACGTTATAAATCTTTTTAAACTGCCATCAGTATTGGAACGAACATTTTCTGTTGTGTCGACTTCCACCAAATTTATTGAATTAAACAATATTACAGCATGTCAACCGTTTCTAATTCATACCACCACTGCCACCAGACAATGTTTGCGCCTTATATTAACCACGGAATGTTATATGTGAAATTCAATAAAACCGTAAATCCTCTACATATATATGAATTTCGATTAGATTCTTCAAAAATACACACAAACAGACACCACAGTAGCTATAATGCAGAGGAAAAGGTCGCCTGCTACGCGAGGGCCTCGGACTTTTTTTTTGTGTGAAAAATGCCTATGATTGTTTTTCGTTTAGCAGAAAATTTCCATCAACTTTTCTTCTCTATGACTCTCCATCGTGTGGGAAATGTCAGTCCACTCAACCCACTCTTTAAATTTCTCTAAACGATAATTATTATTATTGTACCTCCCTTTTTTTAATTTTTAGATTGGCGTTTCCATTTTCAGTTTCAAATTACAATTCAGTTTTTTTCCGTGATACGTCTGTAACAGTGAATTCGCTGCTTGCTATTACTTTTCATTTCAAATGGCAGTCGAATCAAATAAAAATAGAGAAACTGTATAAGTGCTGCATTTTGCCATTTTGTTGAGCATAAAAATAAAAATAATTGCTACCCGTTACAATTCAAAAAGGTCTAGCCAGTTACATACCTACAGGTACTTGTTTGCCTCATATTTGGCCACGGTTACAGCCATAGCAATTACGTATAATGGTTTAAGGGTATAAAAAAGAAATATATTCCATTATAACGACAATAGCCTGCGTCAAATCGGACTACGACCATAGAACTCCGAAGCAAATACCCCGGCGCATTAATTACAACATATTCTGGAAATAAATTAGCTCAGACAGAGATTTGGACATTCCATTCTGCTTTCAGAAATGACACGACCATTACGTACCTCTTGTAATTCATGGTCATAGTGACAAATGCGAACACGAGCATAAAGAGCGAATGTATAAGAGAAAGAGAAAGACAGAAAGAAAGTGGGGGGATGCTTGTGCTGCCCTAAAAAGCATCTCTTTTGGGTATTTGTAACCGAACGAACGTAAAATCTCCCCGGGCTGATCCTTCTTGTACAATCGTCTGCCACGAAAGAGGCCACAAGAAGAAATTATCCCCGAATTTGCATTTGTTTAATGGTGGCCGACTGCGAACAACGACCCTCATCAAAATGACAGAAGGCAGAAACGCCGGCGTATCTATTAAATAATAATAAATGGAGGTGTAGCCGTGGTACGCCGCACACCGGACGAGTTTGAAAATTTCCACCGAATAGCCCGTTGTTGATGCGATTTTAAGTCGCTAAACTTGCAACAATTCATCATTTCTTCTCAATTTACCAAATCTGAATAAGAAGAATAAAGGTTTCTGCCAACAGGGTGGAAATTGCAACGTAATACAACAGAGAAGCGGAAAATCAAACGAAAAATAATAATAAATGGAAATAAACAAATATAAATACAGAAGAGTGAAAAGCTTATTAACGTATCATGTGATTTCAACAAGTAGAAATCACTTCTGCGCCCGCGAACAATTAATTTAGAAATTCGAAAAAGATTGTGTATGTCTGGAGCGCGGTGCTGTACCAAACATTGACGCTGGACGCAGCAAAAAGGGTTAGATGAGCTTGAAATGTGGTGTTACAAGCAAATGGTGAGGATAACGTGGATAGAGAGGATTAAAAATGAAGAGGTATTAAAAATGAATAGGAGAACAGAGGAAGTCAATAAGAAAAAGGCGAGATAGGTTAGATAGAGGGGCTAGTCAGAGACATATTTGAAGCAGAAACAGGAGTTAAGAGGAATAGAGGTAGATCTAGATTAGATTACTGTTCACAAATAGTTAAAGATGTGGAATGTTGTAGTTTTAGGGAAATGCGAAGATTAATTAGAAAAGAGTGGAGGTGCGTGTTCAAGCAGTCTTAGGACTGACGTCGTTATGACGATAATGAAAAGGAAATTGCACTAATGTGAAAGGGAACGTTTCTCCCTCTTGTTTAGTGTTATCAGAAGAAATTTCTATTATTTTGCAGATATTTACTGTGTATTTCAAACCTTTCCTTCTAAAATATTTCATTTTATTTTTACAAATCCCCCTCAAGATAGTATTAGAACAAAAAAGTAAGAAACCAGTTGTTTACATAAATTGTTTTAGTTTGTTTTGTTTATGAAAGTTGTAGTAGCACATTTGAAATCACTGCAAAAAAAATACAAAAACCATATATTGTATTGAATCATCAAAATATCGATTCGTGTGAAGATGAAGAAGGTATTGAATTAGACAAGTGAAACTCCCATCATGTTTAATTCGAGATCTGGTTATAGCTTTGAGTAAATCGTTTTTTGTTTGAATTTTTTATTTGGGTATTTTGACGGTTTAAGCATTGAACAAAATACTTCACTTCTGACACTTTAAATTTTTGACTGACACAGTTTTTTTTTTAATAATAGAGGCATTAAAACTAATGAAACTCGTGTTTGTGCCATTTTGTTTTTTATTTTTGTTTGGCTTAAAGTAATTGAAATACGGTGTTCCCATGGTTGCCAAATCCATTACAATGCAAATTATATATGTAGCTAAAAGAGGGTGCAAATGGACGAGTTTGAACTTTCGCCTTTGATTCAAGCGACGAATACAATTACGTCAAAATTGAAATCATTTTCAGTTAATGCCAAACTTAATGACATCTCGGCGACTATGTCTGCTATTTTGATTTACTGTTTATTCTATAATTTGCCGAGACCTTAAATAATCTCGCTGGGACTATCAATTTATTAATTCCAAATTACACCTAGCATAAGCAATTTTCAATTTATTTCGAAATCGCTTTACTAAAACCTCGGTTAGCCACTAGAGAATTAGTTAAACGTTAAACAGCTTTGTTATTCAACTAAATTATAAAGAAAATTCCATACGCCAACCTAAAATTCCTTCAAATTCAGTTGGTATAAACTATAAATAAATTTTATAAAATACTACAAATGGCGCAGTAAACGTCATCTGTAGCACGATGCTACATTTTAGGATTACGTATGCTCCAACAAGGTCCAGTTGTGTGGATATCTATTTGCTGAAAACGAATCCCGGCCAACCTCAACGTGATAAGCACGTTAGCTTAATCGAATAAAATAATTCGGAGTGGTCTGTATTCTGTCTAAAACCCACTGTTAAGACAGCAGGTAAAAGTTGGTCTGTGTTCTGTCGGAGCTGCCTGCGATGCGCTGATGAGATCTAAAAAGATCGAAACCGCGATCCGCGTCTGGCAGTTTCGACAGAATACAGACCACTCCGAATTATTTTATAAATAAATTGTAAAACTTTTCGTTTGACCATAAGTTCTGCTTACGAATGTTTTTCCACAATTACTCTGATAATTTGTTGTTTACGCAATATTATATTTCTTTTATACGAAACTTCACTCCGTATAATTAATCAAGCTTAAGTTCAAGACATCTTTATCAAACATACGTATACTTGTCTTTTAATGGGATAGAATTCAGCATCGGAGATGGAAGGACCTCTGAAGAAGGTCGCCACTCATGCTAGGGAAACATTAAGAAGCAACTTCAACCGACGACGACCTTTAGACCCTGTTGCGTGATGTAACGATGTAAAAAATATAATACAATCGTCGGTGTACTGCTGTACTACATAGAAAAACTTCTCGAAGGACCAGTGACTCACGCAAAAAATAAAAGTAACTGTATTTAACTTACTAAGGGTGCACACTAACTCTAACATTATTTTTGTAAAACACGTCTAAATATATGATAAAATAGGTTAACTTGATCTAGATGTTGGCGAGACGATAGTTGAAATTGTTCTCTTCTAAAAATAGTAAAATTCT
Source organism: Agrilus planipennis (assembly GCF_000699045.2). Taxonomy (NCBI): domain Eukaryota; kingdom Metazoa; phylum Arthropoda; class Insecta; order Coleoptera; family Buprestidae; genus Agrilus; species Agrilus planipennis. The sequence continues at coordinate 300,343 of NW_020438972.1, read as the reverse complement.
TAATATCTAGATTCTTATCCGTACTAGAAAAATGAGTCAGCCGAAACTGGTTCAAGTTGTATAGCTATTGTCAGGGTGGTGTACTTTACCAACCCTGGAAATACCAAATGGTAATGACCAAGCAATAAATGTGATAAATTTTCTTTCGTATCTGCACAACAATAATGTAGGAATCGAACAGAATTTGGAAAATTTTTCTGAAGGCAGATTCTTGAAATTACGAATAATAATATTGAGAAACCGATTTCAGACACTTAATACAAAATAACAATGAAACAAATATGCAAATAAAGAGATATACCGACAAATAAACAAATATATAATTATGATTAAAATACTATCAAATATGTTACAAACATATAAACAGACCCGTATCAGAACAGCGTCAATTCAAAGTGATTTGGGAATAATTTTACAATTTAGAGTTTAATAACAAATAAAGCAAAAAGTAAAATGTTTCAACGTAAAATATAAATTCGACGAGTTCGTTTCGATCTTCTTTTCGGTCTTTGTCAAGAATAACTTTTAAAACTTTTTGAAGTTATTTTGGCCCAATATCAAGACACTAATAGGCACAAATCATTAAAATTTAAACGGATGGTTTTCTGTCTATAATTCATAACACCTCCACCATACTGTAACCTAATAAAGATTCCGTCGGCGGGCGTTTAGTTACAACCCCTTTTCATATCACTATGAGCAAATATTAACATGTCCAACACGTCAAAATATTGGTGATTGTTAACTAAAAATTCCAATTAAAAAACCGATCGTAGGCAATTTATTTAGCTTCATTCTTTTAATAGACATTTTAATCGTCAGCTTATGAGCTATCGCAATCCACAAACCTTTACAAGCTTACCTTTACGCTATAACTACAGATAAAAGATCATTATTATATAGTGAAGTGATACAGGGTTGTTTGAATGTATATGTTACAGTTAAAATCAGTTTTTAGATAGAACGCGTTAGTTAGACCTTTATTATAACTAGAATTAACTAAATATCAATTAAAACTTGTTAGAGTCAGTTAGTACTGTTCCGGCCCAAGTTAAAGTTCACCGTAACTTATTCTGATTGGTCGCGAGATCCTCATCCTTTTTTAATTTTAAGGTTGTTTGATTATTTTTGTTGTTTATGTTAACCAATATTCTTTAACAATGTTGCCTTTTTAAATTTTACGGTTGTGTTTCGTTGACTTATTATTTTATTTACCTTTAATTAATATGATGTTCCCTAAAATGTTCCTTTAGTGTAAGATTATTATTTTTACTTGGTATTACATGACTCCATCTCCTACATCTTTTTAATAAATATTTTCAAAAAACTATATCTTGTCTTGAATCGCAAATTAGTTTCTATAATGCTAGTTTTAACTAAAGCTCGGAGTAACAACTAGTTTTATCTGAAAATCAAATATATCAATGGTAAATTCTAGTTTTGACTAGGTACTTCTAGTTTTACAAAGGCATTTAGGAAAAACTAGTTCTAGCTAGAGAAAACGCGTTCTATCTAAGAACGGATTTTAACAGTAACATATATAGCTTTATTTTGTAGCCTTCGGTTTTTCTAAATCGCTTTAATATGGCACAGTGCCAATTTTATATTATTATATCAAGTCATGAAGTCATAATACTAAGTAAGGTAAACATCTTGTATTTCATCAAAGTTATTTATAAGACACACACATACAAAGCTTAAGTAGAACTAATTTTAGTGATCCGCTTAAAATAAAATTAGTACGACCTCTTTTGCATAATAAATAGCAACCCTTTCTTTAGTGAATATTGAACTTTAGCAATTCTGGCAATTGCTTTTCATATGATAACGTGTAGCTACTGTTGTAAGTAAATTATCGCCCTTAAAACGTTTAGTCAATAGAAAAGGCCGAACGTAACCAACTCGGCATAGAGTTAATATTGACTGAAATTTTCAAAATTATGTATGTATTTACGACGTCAGAAGTTCGAATGCATTACAGACGTATTTCATACAATAAATTCATGAACCAATAGGAAACATTTGATTATCATTAATTCCTATTTCTATTTAACTTGGTAAAGTTCAAATGGAGAAAACAAAATTTTGCAAAAATCGAAACATAATACCTACTTATCAAAATTTCAAAAAAGCATACACGTCATGTAATGTATGAAGTTTAAGTTCTTTCAATGTTTTATATTCTTGGGAACTAATTAGTCACGTGTAGCTAACAACAGTTTTAAATAATCGTCCAACTTTTGGTGGTTTTGATAAACTTCCTGTTCAAGGTGCAAACCTTATTTCAATTATATTTTAGACAAATGTGGTCATTTTAAATTTTGTATGTTAACTAATGGGTTGTGATTTTATTTTCAATTTTCCTCTCCTGTAACTTAGATTGAGCTGACTGCCGCGTGATTCTAGTTTTGCTCTGGTTCTGTAAGATTTGAATCTGACACTATGATCTCCAATAAAAGTAAAGTCACTGTAGACAATTTTCGTTAAATAGTAGCTAGGGTTTCTGATTTCTTGACCAAGATTTCTCAAGTTTTTCGAGAAATTTGAAATAAAACACGACATTATTTTCAAATGTATGCTTTATTACAAATTAGACTGAGAAATGAGATTAATTAAATCAAATGATAAAGTTTTAGTTACCGTAAATTACACGTATTAATTAACGAATCAACAGTAAGCAATAAATTAAACAAACTATTCTTGGCTGATCTATGGATCCACATGGAGATTGAGATGTCTAGAAGAAAGTGATCTAAAATTGGAAGATATGTGGTGGATTATGTCAAAAAAAAAACAAATGCGGATGTTCACGAATAATGGTTTTCCGTGTCTTGAATGAAAAATTGAAATTATAGAAAGAAACATGCTCAGGGACAAAATGCGTCCCGGTTGAACTACATTGGCCCAGTGTAGTGATTCCGTCGCAAACTGCAATGTGAATTTGCACGTTTTTTGTTGATAACTCCGGTGTTGAATTTGGACAGTTTCAAACGCATACGAATTTTTGTCAAGATTTCTCGTTTTATTTGTTGGTATGTTTGGTAAAGGTAGACCTAGATTAGATTACTGTTCGCAAATATTTAAGGATATGGGTTGTTCTAGTTTTAGAGAAATGCGAAGTTTAGCTCAGAATAGAAAAGAGTGGAGGTACGTGTCCAACCAGACTGACGACCTTATGATGATGATGTTTGGTAAAAGCAGTAACTCGGAAAAAACTTAGCGGAAGTGAATTTTGCGCTGTCAGGGGCAATTTACCGAGGGCTATAGGTTCTCACTTGATTTTTTATATCATTTCAAACCAACCATGGGAAATAGAGCGGCGAAAGAAATGGATCGCCAGTATGCTCTACCTGTGTGTGTAGTTTGAATTTTCATGGGGTGAGAAACTAAGATTTATAAGAAACTGCCTTTGATTCTTTAATTTTTCCTAAAAACTTATAACGGAATGCATTAAGCAACAACATTGAAACGAGAAAACTAACACCAGAAGCTTCTCGAAGAACAGTTTCTTTGACGAAAATAAAAAAAAAAACATGCCATCGTTTTCTCACATCACTAACGTGAAATCTCGTCAACAGTTTTGGGCCCTCATAAATAGATTTTTGCCGAAAACGGCTGAGGGTTCTTTCTTGAAAATTATTTTTAAAGATGAAACCCATTTTTTGATCGTGTGTTTAAGAAGTAAACAAGGAAACGCAATGGTGAAAAATCGTTTCAAATAAGACCGTTTATTGCTTGACATCGTAGGCTATTACCGCTTGTTGACTGTTGAAAATACAGGACCTTGCGGTTGGTAGCGCGGTTGTTCTGAAAAGTATGGAAGTGGGTGTGTGTCATATTCAACTTTGACAACTTACTCAGTTTCCTTTTTTTATGGATCAAAGATCCGCAAAGCACAAAAATACTTATATAAAAAAATAAAGTTGAAAAGAAAAATTCTCTATTTCTTCAAAAAAATCAAGGCGAAAGAGAGTTACAATGTCTTTATTGATCATAGAACCGACACCAAAGTTTCGCCTCTTGTTGGGTGGCTTTATCAAGGTAGTTTCTTTTAGTTAGTTATAAGATGTTTATAAATAATTGGTGTCTACAGTCGGTACATATAATCATGTGAAATATTAAAATTCAACAACAGAATATATTAAAATAATAAATAGATAAATAATTAAAGACTATACAAAAGAGAATAAGTTACTGACAAAAGTGTCATTAGATGCAAAAGATTCATATAAATACATTTCAATTGTTAATTAATAAAGACATTGATGTTGTTACCAATTGTTTAACTTAACAAATACCTCGAAAAAGTACAAAACAAGTGAGTGAAAAGTCAACAGTTTGTTAATAAATGAATGGGTTATTTACCTGATAAATTATCAGGGAACCAGTTTTAAAAACTCCGTTAAAAGTCTTTTTTTCACTGTTTTGGTTATGAGTACCTACTACATTTATTGTTATTTCACCGGAAATTCGGCTAGACTACATAAATACTCTTTGTTATTTAATCTATAGATCGAAGACGCGATCAACATCATTAAAGACAATACAACTGTAGGGATAGATATACAGGGGCAAAAGATTAGTATGCTTAGATTTGCAGATGATACAGCAGTATAATAAATAAAAGTAAAACTAAAATACTGATATGCAAGGGAAGAAAAAGTAGGGAAAGAGCGAATATAAAAATAGGAGACGAAAAATAAGAAGAAGTGACTGATTTTACATATCTAGTAAGTCAAATAAGTCAGGACGGAAGGAGTAGTAGGGATATAAAGCAGAGGCTAGCGCAGGGCCGAGTCGTTTTCATAAAAAGAAGTCACTTTTATGTTCGCGAGCGGTTAAATTTAGAAATTCTAAAAAGGTTAAAGGTGGATGTTTGGAACGATGCGTTGTACGGGTGCGAAACATGGACAGTGGACGCGGCGGAAAAGAAAAGGTTAGAATCGTTCGAAATTTGGTGTTATAAGCGAATGATGAGAATAACGTGGATAAAAAAAGTTAGAAAAAAGGTATTGGAAAGAATAGGAGAACAGAGGAGTCTATGGAAGTCAACAAGAAATAGGCAAGATAGGTTGGTAGGACACCTTCTCAACCAGGAAGGTCTAGTCAGAGACATATTAGAGGCAGAAACAGGAGTTAGGAGGTGTAAAGGCAGTGGCGGATTATCCATAAGGCAAAGTAGGCATATGCCTAGGGGCCCAAGGTTAAAAAGGGGCTCGCGCGGAAGTTTTTAAACCTAAAAAAAACAATAAGGAAGTACTTAATAAAAAAAAAGTACTAGAGCGTTGTCAACATTTAATGCGCCTCTGGGTAGAGGTAGATCTAGATTACTTTTCGCAAATAGTTAAGGAAGTGAGTTGTTCTAGTTTTAGGGAAATGCGAAGATTAGCTCAGGATAGGAAAGAGTGGAGGTACGTGTCCAACCAGTCTTAGGACTGACGACCTAATGATGATGATATTATTTAAATACCAATAGACCACTGAAAATGCTATAAAAGCACATGTTTAAAAAAAAAATTATAAATAATATCTCCCTATTTACTTAATTTCTGTATATTACACAATCCCAGGGTTATTGTTGTTTTAGGATTTCATTAGCAGCTTTACGTCAGCGTCCTCTATAAAACGTGTTGTTGACATTTTGATTATTTCAAAAGGCTTAGATTACCTTAACGACTCTCATTATGTACAGCCTCGGGGTGAAATTATTATTTTCACAGAATTAAGTAGGCGCTTTTCGAGAAAATAAGATCCTTGTGAAGGGTATTTCAAGAAAAGCTAAGGATTATTCTTCATCATTTTTCTACAGTGAAAATACGAGAGTCCTTTTTAGTGAATTTTTATATGAACCTTTAAATCCTTTGCGAAATATTATGCTTTAGAATTAACTTTTCAATCTCCATAACAACGAGTAAATGACCATCTAAAGGTTAAATAAACTAAGCATTAGTAATAGTTGTATTAACTACCAACAGTTAACTCGATTCTCAACAATTTGTCATAGAATAGAGAGATATTTTAAGAACTTTACATTAATTCGAACAATAAATGTAGCATTCTTTATATATTTAATTGATTTTTAATAGTAGTTACAAACAAGCAATCGCCCAGAATCGTTAAAATAATATTATGTAATTAAAAATTGTTTCCTGGATACAACCACCATGAAAATGTATAATAATAATTATTTAAACCAAGAATCACAGAATGTGACAGCTGATTAGACAAAGTCGAAATTATTGTTGAAACTTTTATCATAATTCACTGATTTGATTCTTATTCACGAATATCATTTAAAATCTTCAAACAGAATTAAAATAAACTGCAATCAACCTGAATCACAAACTTGTAAAAAAAATAATCCGGATTAAAAGATATAACAGTTACAAATTGATTGTCGTGTATTCTTCTTTAATTACAAAATATATTTACTAAAGTACCTAGAATATACATTGTATTTGTAGATGTTAATGAGATTTGTATATTCTCTTTAGGGGCGATGGAACAAATGGCGGATTTCAAACTGAAATAACTCAGTCATTTCTAATTATATCATATATATTTATTATACCAAATTGATCTTCTTGATGTGTGATTCTCAACTGATTGAATTTAAATAACGAAGGTCAACGTTCCAAAGTTGGTATAACCACTTTGACCCGACCTTCTGGGTGTCATTAATTGGTAAACTTGTCTCACATTTTAATGATATGATGACTAATAAATTGACTAACTAACTGAGCTTCTTGATCGTAAACCATGTCGATGGATTCACATCTTCGATTTAATTGTCCAATTTTTGTATTGTAACGACGTCACATTCCAAGAAGCTGCAGATTTTAGAATACTTTCTCAAGATTTGCCTTTGATTCGATAGAGCTCTGCTACAATTGGAAAAAATAATTGTAACTTGAATGTTCTTAACAATGTTTAGACATCGCTTTACTTTTTAGTTAATACTAATCATCTGTCGTTGTATGCCAAAATCTTCTGGAATAAATACTCAACATCGACACAACGGTGAATTGGTAAAGATAGCGGTAAAGTTCGTTCATTATGAGCGGATTTTATAAAAACACTACCGATTGCCCACGACATCGTCCGCTTGAAATTCGATTATATCTCAAACTTCCATTTTACCCTTTAGGGGTGGTATTTTTAAAACACATTTTATATAGCGAATTAGGCAAAATGAATTATAACCCTTGTTTCCTATCAAAATCCTTGAAACTGGATTAAGTTGAAGGCTGGTGGGTGTTGAAGGAAGTTAAAAGTTGTGGTTGTATATATTATTAGATGAGAAATTTCAAAAAAAATTTTTTTTCATTGAGAAAATTAAAAAAAATTAGATCTCAACAACAGCATCACCTATCGGGTCCAACCTAATCCTACGTTACAAGGTAGAACCAATTGAAATCGGTTGATGCGTGATTTTCATATGCATATTATGATATGGATTATTCATTAATATGTTCGATAAGTCCATAATTAACTTCATATCCATTATTTCATGTTATACTCTGACTTCTTCGTTTCCTTGAGAGATATGAAAAATGGAATTGCAAGAAGATGTGAGCTTGAAAAGTGTAGGGCGCAGCGCTTCGAGTGTAAGATAAAATCTCGACTGACGTAACTTTCTTTTGTAACATTTTCAAAGAATGTAAGACGATAACTTTGGACGATAAAGTTTAGCTGCAGTTTAAACTTCTGACGCGCTCAGCAAAAATCTTGCAATAAGCGTCTTCTTCATGGTCCCGGGATAGTACGGTGTTATGGAGCTCGTCGTGCCCAGGGGCATCCCCTAGGATTCGGAGAAGAAGGGGTTTGAATTGCTCGAACTCTAATCGGGCTTCGATGTCTTGCCCTAGGAATCTTCGCTGTTCAGCATTGTTGATGTCTTGGAAATAATGCCCGAACGTTGTAACGCTATTAAGCTCAGTTACAATTCCGTCTCGCGATGCAATTTTCTTTAGGGAGTTCCATTATACGATGCACTTTAGCGCGGACGTGTACACAGTGCATTCCACGAACAAGGCTCGCGCGTCTTTCCGCAAACTTGGAATTACTGTCGCGAATAGTTACGACAATGATGACCGGATGTTATGCCGCCGAAATCACGTCATGGAGATTCCGACAACTTGGACCGATTTAATGGCGTAACTCTGAAGATAGTTGTGTTAAATCGGCAAACACGATGGCGTGTTTGGTATTCGACTATTGTATTTTCTCTAAACGCAATTATAAAAGAGTTTGTATCTGAAGGAACTGATTTATCGCCATATGCCAACATAAACATTGAAATTCATCAATTTTTTGCTAAAGTCTACATTATGTCGTAATTGTATGACTGGATTCCCATCTCTCCGATTTCCTTGAATTTCTTGTTTAGTTCAGCATTAACAGGAATATACTTATACGTAGCTTATGTATATATTTTTCATCGAACTTCGAAAAAAAGGGATTTATCAATAGTACACTTTGTTCACTTGCAAGATAAACCAAATCAAAACATACGTGAACGCGTAATCATCCACATCTCATTCTTACAGGCCTAACGCTGGAAGCTGGCGGAAATTTTAAAATGGCGTGGATGCGCGATGGCAAAAGTAGGCAGTTTTAGGTATAACGATTGCAGCCCTCTTTCTTCAGTATTCCTATCAGGGACGTAGATTAAATATTTAAAAATAGGGATCAGTGAGCAAGTAATAGACATACAAACAGAAGCACTAATTATTGATGTTGGTGACAGTGATAGAGATTCCCATGATGACAGTGAATGTGAAAACTAACTATAAAACAAAACCAATAGGTTTATTTTTGGTAAGTTATGTTTCTACATTATTTTCTAGTACGCTACTGTTCTCTCTGTATTAATACTATAATTTACGCCTACTGAAAGCTTATTTGTCTATCGGTTCCAAGTGAACTATCCAAATAGGTCATAAATGGGCAAGTACCTGCGCGACCGTTCGCCAGCTTCCTTCGTCCGAACTGTACGTGGTGACCAGCGCAGTCCATTCAGCCATTACATGCACATTGGTGTATTTTCTTATAATATGTTATTAAGTTTAGATAAATTCTTTTTTTTTGCGGTTACTTTTTTCGTATTTTGTACACTTTCATTGATCTAATCTTCATCACTATTCATATCGAATACGTGTAGGTATTAAATCAGAAGTGATAATTGTGAAATAGTCAAACATATACAGTCTAAAAAAATCTGTTTCGTAAAATTAAAAATATTCATTTTCCATATACAGTAAAACTTCGATAAGATAAAGACCAAGGGAAACGTAAAAGAATTTCAGTTATTGAGGTTTCTACTTACTAAGGGTTTAGGTCCGGTGCAAAAGAAAACTTAATCTACAATTCTAAAATGTGAAACCAAGTTTAAGCTTTAAAATTATAGATTTCCAGTGACTTAGCACACTCTTCAGCTTTTTCCGGTAGTGTAGGTCCCCTAACACTAATGTTTTTACATGTTTATACACTGTCTAAACCATGTAAAGAAGCATTTTTCTAAATTAGGAAATTCATTCAATTCAATTCATTCGTCTTTTACATAGAAGACTTTCTCCCGATTCAAACAACTTTTCATTGGTTACTGAGGTGCGATGCCCAAATTATTTGTTTATGTTATAGAGAGTTTTTATTTTAAGTAATAGAGGTTTTGGACTCCGAGAGGAAGGGAACACAAAATTTTAAGAATTTATAGAGGTTATTACGTTATCGAGGTTTAAGTTATCAAGGTTCTACTGTACCAGTAAATTTGTCACAGTCATCATTATACATACAGTCAAAACCGTTTACTACGACATCGTTTAAAACAACATACCGGTTATATTGACCAATATCGTAGGTCCCGGCTGAATTGTGTTAGACCGCCTTATACGACATTGCTTATTACGATATATCTCATTAAGCGACTACATTTAACTGATATTTTCGGATATCTGTTAGAACGACCAGCTGTATTGTAAATATTGGAGTAGGTAATAGTATCCACATCTGATACAGTAAAAGACCATTAAGATCGCAAAAGTAAACAAAAACGTGTCGAGTTTAGGGTCTATTGTAAATCTCAGAATATCTACTACTGAAGCTGAGATGTTTATTGATGTGGACAATTCTATTTTCTGCAATTTGTGCACTAGCTATGGAAAATGATATTGTACAAGAAGTTCAAGAGGAAAATGACGAACAGAAGAGACTGAAGAACAATTTACAGTGCCAACATTGAATCATGGCCTTAATGCTGTCAGAGTATTACGAAAAATTGTTCTTTTTAATGAACAGTTTCACGTGCAGGGAAATTATGACGATACATTAATTAAAATTCAACAGGAACTATAGGGTGCGTACGCACGACACAAGTGTTCCAAACAAACTAAAATTACAGATTTTATTAATATANTCTTCTTCAACAACGTACACAGCTGCAGTTCTTATCTATTTCGGCAACTTAGAAAGTACTGCTCAATGATTTATAATGCCGCATTGTTGTCGTTAAACAGAGTGAGCGTGACGCTATATAGAGTGTAATATTGTATAGAAAACAATGTAAACCAACCAAAGTCAAGCAATTTCGACGTTTTAAGGAGTTTGTCGTTAAATCAAGTGACGTTATAAAGGGTTTACACTGTAATTGTTAAAATTATATTTATTTACGAACAACTTTTGTTACTTTAAAATCTATCTACTAATCTGATAAATGAATCTGAAGTTTACCAGTTTATTCCTTATGATATATAATCAAAATTTACTGTAAGTAACTCCTAGAATAACTTTTATATAAATACGTCCTCATAATTCCGTCGTTAATGTATTCTGCCGTTTGACCCACATATAAAAATAGAATCATCGAAAATTTTATTTCAGTTAGCACCAATTCTATAATCCCTACTTTAAATGCACCCTCGTATTATACTAAAGTTTATATCTTGAACAAAATTTGTATGGACAGACGATTCAGCATTCCTCAGGATTTTAATAGACAGTATATACCGTGATAGATACAATTTCAATAAAAAATACGTTAATGTAAGTACAACCAAAGTACAGTCAAAACCGTTTACTACGACATCGTTTAGAACAACATACCGGTTATATTGACCAATATCATAGGTCCCGGCTGAATTGTGTTACGACCGCCTTATAAAAAACATTGGCTTTTACGACATTGCTTATTACGACATATCTCTTTAAGCGACTACATTTAATTGATATTTTCGGAGAATTATATCTGTTAGAACGACCAGCTGAATTATAAACATTGGAAAAGGTAACAGTATCCACATGTGGTACACTAAATGACCATTAAGATCGCAAAAGTAAACAAAAACGTGTCGAGTTTAGGGTCTATTGTAAATCTCAGAATATCTACTACTGAAGCTGAGGTGTTTATTGATGTGGATAATTCTATTGCAATTTGTGCATCAGTTACGGAAGAAGTTCAAGAGGAAAATGACGAACAGAAGAGACTAAAGAACAATTTATAGTGCCAACTTTGAATGATGGTCTTAATGCTGTCAGTGTATTTCGAAAAATTGTTCTTTTTAATGAACAGTTTCACGTGCAGGGAAATTATGCCGATACATTAATTAAAATTCAACAGGAACTAAAGGGTGCGTACGCACGACACAAGTGTATATGTGTATGTGTATATATGATAATTATATGTAGGTAATGTCTTTTTATTATACGTTTTATGTGAAATAAATAAAATGTAGTTATTAATCACACATTCAATAATAGTAGGTATTAGGTACTTAATAACAACGTCATCGGTTGTTACGACGTTTTATGTGAAATAAATAACATGAATGTATTAATCACACATTCAATAATAGTAGGTATTAGGTACTTAATAACAACGTCATCGGTTGTTACGACTATCGGTTTTTACGACCAAATATGAGTAGTTCCTTTCGGTGTCGTTATAACAGATTTTGACTGTAGATAGTAATGATATTACAAATTTTCATAAATTTACTGTGAATAAGGAACGATGTCTATTTTCATCAAAAATTCGGAAATAGAAATAAAGTATATTGTACCTATAGGCAGTCCGTTTATTCTCACAACACCCATTGTAAGCGTACAACTCATGATTTTTCAACAACACGAAGAAGGAAAACATTAATTATTATTAGCGAACACGACCGGTACATACCCGTTCGAGTCGTGCAACTGAATTCTTTGCTCTCCGAACATTTATTATTCTCCCAAAGCCGTGCTTGCATCCGGTTTTCCGCACTAGTGCAAACAAAGTTGAGCTTTTTCGAATATACTGGTTGGTTTGCATTTCGCAAGAACTTTGTCTCATTCATATTCTGTGTACTGTAGCCTACGTCAAATTTTCACAATGTTCGACGTTCTATTTACACATACATAAATACTGAACGTTCCACCCCTACAAACGGTTTGTCAAAGAACACATAATTGAAAGTCAAATGTGTTTAGGTCGCAGTTTTTTCTAGAGAATTTAGTGACTTTTTACGACTACATGAATCGTACAGGGAGTTTATTGATTCACATGCGATTTATAATTGTTTCTTTTAATCTTATTATTTTGATAACAAACACGTGTTTCAATTTTACTGTAAATTAATTAATTGTACAATATTATCGCTTTTTTGTACCTAACTGTAACTTTGTGTAGATGACTGTTGGAGTTACAGAAATTTTAATGCAGTTTAATAACGAATGAACTTTAATTGAATGAAACGGATATTGCAGAAGATTAAATTTGTACGTTAAAATGATCTAACGTATTTAAAAGAAATGAATCGATCCTGATTTAATTACAAATACTTTAGTGCTGAAAGGCCAAAATTCCAATTAACTTTATGGCCTTCTCGAATCTTTTAAAAAACTCCATTCCAAATCACTGTTCAAATTTTCTATTTTTATCTGCTCCTTTTACTGTAATATGAAAAAAGGGTAAGTACGAATTTGACTCATCCTCTTTATCAAAAACGTTACTAATTGTAAGTATAACAATTTCGAAGACATACTTTTTTTTTATTCTATTGATCATTCTTCCCCTATTTTGTATTCGTTTATTTAATCAAAACGATATTGGGGTTAAAAGTACCTTATTTATTAAACAAAAGCCACAGGCGACGTTGTTGGGGTTTCTTTCTTAAGGCTAATTTTAATTAGTTAACAATGTAAGGCTGATAGATTTTGGTTGATTTTAGAGCATGTATACTTCGTTTACTTTCTCTAGCGATGTGACCTTCAGTTTGACCGGCGAAAAGTAGAAAAGAACAGCACTAGGCCAGAAAAGAAAGGAGACAACTCTCGCTCAACTCTTAACCGGTGAGGAGCGTATAATCCGTACAGTACTGCACGGAATAATTGACCATTTTATCCACTAAAATTGCATTGCTCAAATGTGCTGCTATTGGTACCAATTACTACTGAAAATATCGACGAGATGTTTATTTATATTTGAAGACATATTAAAGGCTTCAACGCTTGTTTTCGACGCGCACTACTATTCATGATTGAACAAAACTTTTGGCAGGTACTGTATGAAAAAGTACGTTTAATGAACAAGAGTCGCGATTATAATGAGCTTTTCTACGATTTTGCCAGCGCGCATCCTAGACATTGGAAGGGGCACATCGCTAGAGAAAGTAAATGAAGTATACCACTTAACCAAATCCATCAGCGTTACATTTTTAACTAAATAAAACTAATTTTGAGAAAGACGAACAACTTGGACGAAACGTCGGCTCTGGTTTTCTAAATAAATAAAGTAAACGCCATTGTTTTCATTAAACAACTGAATATTTTTTTAAATTTATTTTTATGCTACTACCAATATGATGGAAATATAAAGAGTTAGGACTGTCTTTTTTAATGAATTGTGTGGTTTACTACCAGAATTCATTATATAACCATTTTCAAAAATATGAACTTTCAATGTATCATTTAAACATCTGTATGTATCGTCAAGATAGATGCAATTCTATATCAAAAAATTTTATTACAAAAACGAAATCTTGCGTGCTGTCCGTCGATTTATTTTGGGCTCGAACACTCACGCATTTATATTTTCCAAGTTTATAGTTTTAAACAAGGGATATTGTGTCTATTAGTAATACGTATAAATTAGCAGAAAACCTGTTCATTTAACCATTCGTGTAGAAAAGGGTTGTTGACTAGCTATCCATGTTCTGTGATTGATCAATTTGTCAACTTCATTTCCAACAAGTTCCACGTGTCCTCGCATAGACTAATTGATGGTTGTCGTTTTTAATTGATCGGTGATTATCTAGAAATCTGTCATACTAATGTATTACTGTTATTAGTGGTATATGTCTAAAATTCGGATGCAATCGCTCTTAATTATATAAATCGCCAATGGTCAGATCCCCTTTTTTAATCGAATCATAATCTACTAAATTTTATCTGTTATATCTATACAGCGGAACATTTATCACCCGAAATGTATACGCTTATTGTGTTACTGTTAGGTAAAATATATAAATATACAAAATAAACGAAACCAATTAAAATTCGGATAGGTATGAAACAGTATTACATTGATAAAACCAACATGAATCTGTTTATAGTAATTAGCAATGAATGTTTATTTCTTTACTGCTGGTCTCACTAAGTATTTTATGTTTGAATATTCAGAATACTTGACTGTATGACATGACATGACATTTTCGCAATCTTCACCATGATTTTGCTAAAATCAAATCCATTTGAACAAAGAATATACAGTCTGCAAAATAAAAAACAAAACTCCTTGAAGACCAAAAACGAAATTACGTTTCTGAAACTTGACCAACAAGTCACTCTACATCAAAAAAAAGGGTCACGTTTTTAAAGTAATATGTGATAGATGTGTATACATAGAAAATCTGCAATATTAAAGTAACTGCTCTTTTGACGATTGTTTGAATGCTATTAAGAAACAAAGGATTCAAAAAAATATTTTTATATGTCTGTCTGTACGGCTTAATCTTCGATTCTCGATTGTTTTACGTGGACGAAGTTGCGGATAGTGCTAATAAAGGTATTTTCATATTAACTAAATACGTAGTAAAACTAATATGGGAGAAACTCGATATCTCAATTGTTCCATTTTTACATCCTGCCAGAAGATTATTTCTAGTTATTTACAAAACTTAAAATTGCAATGTATATTTCTCAAAAGTCTCCTCTTAAGAATATCAATTAACAGCAAAAATTTCTGGTTTTTTAAGTTTGTCAATCAATGGTGTAGACTCAGCAGCAACTTCGAGATATAATCTTCTTACACGTTGTCAATACAGTAGGTACTACCGAAGATAGCCGCAGTACAAGGCAATGTAGTTACTCTAGTTGCATTTCCTCAAATTTTACTTTAGATGTGGCAAAACATTGCAAAAATCTTTAATGCAAAACTATGACTTGCTTCTGCAAGACTAAGACCATTAGCAAAATTTCATTTCTGAACAAAAAACCCTATCAACATACTGAATCAAAATCAGGACCTCTTTAACTTCGCTTTTGCAAATATTTTATACTATTAACGTACATATTTTTAGTCATAATACAGTATTTATAAACTTATGCCGAGTTTGACCTCATTTCGTTGTTTTTGATATGTCAGTCACTTTTAGTACCTACTACTGAAACGTTAATAATCGGGCTGATAAGGGTGAAAATTATTGAATGAAAGGACTGCTTTTGATGTAGAGAGAGCGGTAAAAGTTTTCACACGCCCATGGAAACTTCGACAGCAGTTCGAATGAGGAGCTTAAGATATTTGACGTATGAAAGTTGCCGAAGTGGAAATCTACAATAAACGACAACAATTGGTTCATCTTTGTGATGTTTCCTCTCTTCGGATCACATGAATGAGTCTATTCATAAATCAATTACAGAAATAATAGGAATCGATATAGATACATAGGATGAGAGGCAGCGCACAGAGGAGTATTTAAATAAAACAATCGGTCAAAATTATAAGATTTTTGTAATGAAATAAAAACTAAATTTTATTGATAGACATGCACATTCGTTTAATAAAAACTTATTTTCATTGCGGTTCCAGGCTATCCAATTAGTCGATTTCACAATCAGTTTAATCATTATCTGAATCTTCTTTTTCATCATTGTACATCTGAGGACTTGGAAGATTCACTAAAAGCAAGCAGACTTTCGAAAATGAATTACCTTTCTTTTGTGATCTACGTTTATTACTGTTCGGGAATTGATCCGAACTTGGTAATGATTTGTGCAAAATATTTGTTTTGCAAAGAATCCGTGAACAGTTTTTAGCAAAATCGAGCCTATACTGCCTAAAATTCTCTTGGTCTCTGTAGCATCTTTTGATAACTAACCGATTTGAATGACCACTCCACCATGAATCAGTATCTTATAGATTGTTGGTGACATTTCATACTCATTGTATTTTTCATCAAAACTGAAAAATACAATGAGTATAAATTGACTCAATATGATATCCAGGTTAACTTTTAATCTTTTTAGGTTCCAATTCAATGCCGTAATTTGTGATGCAATTTGAACCGGAAAAAAGTAAACTGATTCGGGTGTAAAGGTCGTCGTCTGTTGGAGTGGCTTCCTGACATTTAAATAAATCTCTATTTTACATGTTCTGTTTTAATTAGAATGAATTTTTTATTTTATATTTTTGTGTGGTTTATTTTATTTAGGTTAATTTTTATTTTAACAAATTTCTTCTTGTGATATAGAGTTGCTCTTAGATGATATCCTTGCATTTGATGCACAAACTACTTATCGATTTAATGTTTGAGCCAATCAAACGCATTTTTATTTACAAAAATAAAGCGTACTGAGTTGGTCAAAAAATTCATAGAACACAGATGCTAACAATGGTAATTAATATTAATAATAAAATAATAACAAATCTAGTGAACATACAACTAATGATATTAAATTGTTTTAACAGGT
>NW_020438972.1:280947-283002 GCF_000699045.2 Agrilus planipennis | reverse complement strand
CTCCATTTGTTTGACAATAATTACCACTATAAGCTTTTACACTTGTGAATTGTAATAAAAAATCTACTGGATATTTAACTAATATCAAATTGTTTCAACAGGTTTCCATTAAATCATAATAAATGTACAGGGAGAGGGTAAATCAAATGGCCACGAAACGTAAGGAAGCAGAACCCCAATCACGCTTCTTTCTCTTGAGCTTGGAAAGGGTAAGAAATCTTTAAATATTTTATGAAGTTGTATTTATGAAATAGATGCGATTTTCTAAATCTATTACTCCATTTGTTTGACAATAATTACCACTATAAGCTTTTACACTTGTAAATTATAATAGTTGGTGGAAGTTATGGATCTTAAATATTTTAAAACATGATATTTAAAATGAAGCTAACATAATATTAGAATGAAGATTCGGGCGATAGGGCCGTGGTCAAAGTGAACTATTCTGCCTAGACAGAAGACATCCTGGCGACAGCGACACCCAGTCGCTGTCGAGACTTCGAGATTTAATCTACGTTCACGTTGTCAACGCATCACTACCACTGAGGATGTCAGCCGCAGTAGCTGACGAAACGTCTGGACAGAATAGCTCACTTAGACCACGGCCCTATAGCCCGAATCTTCATTCTACTATTGATTCCGGCCGTAAAACCCTTTGTTCTTATATTATAACATAATATTGTTTCAACAGGATGCATTTAAACGTATGAAATGAACAGAACAGACAGAAAATAAGGACTCAAAGCCTGGAGAAGTAGAGCCCTTTAATTTTCCCTCCCCTTGGGCGTGAAGGTGCAATTTCCAGAAAATATATGCATAAAAGGAAGATTCCGGTGCGATGTGGCTTATTCCACTTATTTCCTTTCATCAGCATTTACAATTAAGAGGCACTTCTCTTTTGTCAGCACTTAGGAATAAAACTCGAGCACCGTATAGTGATCCTCAAGGTGAACTATTGTTTTGAAGTTCCTCAGTTTTCATAGTAATTTGCCACCTGTAACATCTATGGTTTTACTTCTAACAGTTATCTATTGTCCACTGTATAAATTGACTTCGTGTATCTACGATTATTTCTATCTGTGACATGGATATAGTTGACATCTCGTCGCCATTTTATAATTTAGGTGTTTTACTTGGGATTTTGTGCATGTTTTACTTAATTTAAATCCCTTTTTTAATTAATTGTGTAACTAATACTCTTTTTTGTCCATCTCTACAGTTCGTCTGACAAATGGGAGAGAATTAAAGTTCAGGCTGATGGTACTGAAACAATATCTACAATGTTTTGGTGGACTACATTCTTTATTTGCCGTTTTCGTCTTCACCTTGCAGCATTATGCAGTTAATTTTCAAGTGATGAGTGAGAGCAACCGAAGACTTATGTGAATTCCACTGAAATAAGAAATTTTCTGCATTGGCATTCCTCTTGGATTTGATTTGCTTTTCACACCTGCAAACTTTGGAAAATTACGGTCTACAGTTAATTAAGGTGAGAATACTTGATATAATTAATTTTAATTGCTCCTTATTAATCTGTTACCACCGTATCTGTTTCAGATCGACGTTGGAGAAGACAAAGATGACCCCTTAGTAAAAATAGTTCTCTATCTTGCATGCTCTGTAATAGAATTCAAGTTCATTTTATTCAAATTAGTTTTTTACTTTGCGTGTTTTTTTTTCGTAGTTTATTTCATTTGAATTAGTTTTTAATTTGCATGCTTACTTTTGTTCATTTAATTTGAAGTAATTGTTGATTGTAGATGTTTTTATTTTTTTTTTGTATGTAGTAGTAGTGTAGTAGTAGAAATAACACGTTTAGTAGTTGTAGTATAGTCTAACCTTGCTTACCTCTTCGCTTAGCTTACTGCATATTCTTCCTAATTTGCTTTGCATTTACCCTACGAGTTCTACATGATTCAACGTTTCGTTATCGTGTGTGTTTCTTCTCACCCTTGTGGAATTAGGGAGGGCCTCCCCGAACGACTTCCCTTGGGCTTAGCTATTTAGTTGATCTTAAAAGTGTCTTATACACTTTTCGCGAGTCTACTCTAGCGT
>NW_020438972.1:271971-276930 GCF_000699045.2 Agrilus planipennis | reverse complement strand
TTTTTTATTATATTATTAATGATAATTACCATTGCTAGCACCCTGTATCCTATGAATTTTCTGACAAGCTCATTAAAAGCATTCTTGGAAATTAAAATATGTCCGATTGCCACAAATCTGTAACTACTGTTTGTCCATCTAATCCAAAGGTGTAATCTCAAAGCAAGTCTATATAACTGAAAAAAAAGTCGTTAAAACCAAATCTATAGAATAAGGTAAAAGTTAAAAAAATTTTAAAGGAAATTTGGTATGTTAAAAGCAGAATAATAGCATTAAGAAATATTTTACATATTTTGGCTATGAAATGAAAGCAATCTTCGTGGCGTGGTCACATCAATATGAAAAATCATGAATCATCGCCTAAACGTGTTTTCAAAATTTAAAACTTCTAACAAAACCCTAACTATTCAAACTCCATTAAACTAATAATTTAAGGTCAAACTCAATATTGGAGCACGAAACCAACACGCCACCGAATTTTTGCATGACAAAATATATCGACGGAGCGGATAATTGAAACTAAACAATCACTAAACTGAAACGCATTCTACACAATAAATCAAATAAAAATCGAATAAGGGTTAGGACTAAATACTTTCAGGTGTCGTTTCCATTTACGAACAGCAAAAATGGTGGTACATCATCTTCTCGAGGACCGAACACAATTGAATTATAAGATGAAACGACAGACGAGCCGGAAGACCTATAGATGAAATTCTTTCTATACCTATGATAGATACATAATACATTTTATAGGTGCCTTCAGTTATACTAATNCGGCAACAAAAAAATTGATTCACAATCCTGAGCTACACCGATGTAAAGAACATTCGTGGAAGCCGTGGAAAATATAAATTGTTATCCCCGTATTTTAGTAATTTATGAATATCAATTTATATTTTCCACGGCTTCCACGAATGTTCTTTACATCGGTGTAGCTCAGGATTGTGAATCAATTTTTTTGTTGCCGAAATTTTGCCCTACATTACACAGATCATTTGTTTTTAATGTAGTTGATTTGATATCCCGTGATATCAGGACGAAACGTCGGCAACAGACATAAAACAAGAATCCTGAATTTCACTGTATATAAGGCTAGAAACGCACTTGTGATTATTTTAGTGGCAGTAGACGCATGAAATTCGATTCTTACTGCATCAATAGGTCCTTCCAATGATATTTAGCAGAAGATTTTTACTACCTTTTAATTTTTTATTATAAAGAGTGGGGCGGTATTATTTATTCACGATTGATAACATCATTAACCAGGTCTAAACAAAGACAAAAACCAATTATAACCACAAAACAGCAATAATAACATTAATTTTAAGAAATAAGTAACCTTCTATAAGCATACTAAGTGAAGCAAATAGATCCTGTTTTATTTAGCAGGTACTTCATCATGAAATACTGAAAAACGTATTGATTCCTTAGAAATGTGTTACCCATTTCGAAGCAAGTGTTCACATTTTGTAATTTTAGGGACGAAATCTAAAATTAGATCTTATGTTCGGAGAAGACATCACACTACTAACAATTCTTTATTAAATGAATGTCAAAGGCAAACTCAATAACGGAGGGTTACTTGACATATACAGTTCTGAAACGACGATATTGCCGTATCGTGAATGCACGAATAAATAACAGTTATTGATATATAAATTGGGCACACCTGTCACAAGTACTATCGGAGAAATTCGAACGATGGTCGCCATAACCGTCAAACGTTTAGTTAAATTTAATTTGTAAAAAGGTAACGAGATAGTGGATGTCGATGTTGTTTCCAAAATACGACTTTACGTTTACCGAATAGGTACATTCCCAGGGGGTAGGTACATACAGGGTGTCCCACTCTGGCGCATTTTAAACCCAAGGAATATTCTGAATGTGTGGTCAAATATTACAGATACATACGTCTTCTCTATTAAGTATCTTTTACTAATATTACTGCACTCTTCCTTTTATGTTGGTGTATATAAAACTTGTCTAAGAATCTAAGGATGTGACGTGGAATACTTTATTCATCACTAGCGACCCGCCCCAGCTTCGCACGGGTGCAATGCTGATACTAAATATATATTTTTTTTTTGCTTAGATTATTCTCGAGGAGGGGAAATCTTCAAAAGACGCCCCTTGAACATACTAAATATACTACAGAATGTCTTTATATACAACATTCACACCTTTTTTGTTATTAGACAATACAAACCGGCCGGTACCGCCGCAACCGCTATGTTCCTACGTTTTAAATCTGTAACATCCTCGAAAATATTAATTTAAATTACATGCTGTAAAGAGCCACATTGATCTATATTAAATGCACAATGTATTTAAAATTACTTAATTGGATAAGGATTAATGATGTATTGCTTAAAATCGCTTCTTAAATAAGCCATTATTTCTNTTTTACATATTAATATTGTAACTAATTCAAATAATTATATCAGTTTGCGATACCTACCTAACCTGCCCACTATATTAAAATTCTAAATATTTGTTAGGCAGTAAAGATCCAGGTACATAGATACGAGCGAGTGATTAAGATAGGCAAAAAGAAATCATATTAGAAACCTCTAGAATTATCAGTGTTTCTCTACTATATTATGCATGTATTATACATATAAACCTTCCTCTTGAATCACTCTATCTATTAAAGGAAACCGCATCAAAATCCGTTGCGTAGTTTTAAAGATTTAAGCATACATAGGGACAGACAGCGGGAAGCAACTTTGTTTTATACTATGTAGTGATTCCTATTCCAACTTTATTGATTGACGGTGCTTAATTAACATCTAACCATTTTAAAAAAATTCTGAGTACTCTAACAGCTAAAAAACAGAGTTTCTAATTTTTTCAACTTGTTAAACAAATCTCAAACCTATATTATCTCCTTTTTTACCGTAATTAGTACTTTATATAAGCGCTTAAATGCACTCCAAACATGTAATGTGCTTCTAATTTTATAAAGGCCAGAACGTATGGGTCTATTCCGGGTGCAATGCTGATACTAAATATATATTTTTTTTTTGCTTAGATTATTCTCGAGGAGGGGAAATCTTCAAAAGACGCCCCTTGAACATACTAAGTATACTACAGAATGTCTTTATATACAACATTCACACCTTTTTTGTTATTAGACAATACAAACCGGCCGGTACCGCCGCAACCGCTATGTTCCTACGTTTTAAATCTGTAACATCCTCGAAAATATTAATTTAAATTACATGCTGTAAAGAGCCACATTGATCTATATTAAATGCACAATGTATTTAAAATTACTTAATTGGATAAGGATTAATGATGTATTGCTTAAAATCGCTTCTTAAATAAGCCATTATTTCTTATAAAAAGTAAAGGATAAAAAATGGTTATTGTGGGTTATCCTTAAGAGATAGACAGATACTATAGCGAATTTTTTATAGACCGTTTTTTAGGTGTACAACACTGTAGTACATTATGTTGATAATCACGTAGGGTTCACCACCGTTTGCAATGTAAGCGCAAAAAATGTGTTTATTTACGACATCAGATTAGAAACCTCTAGAATTATCAGTGTTTCTCTACTATATTATGCATGTATTATACATATAAACCTTCCTCTTGAATCACTCTATCTATTAAAAAAACAACATTAAAATCCGTTGCGTAGTTTTAAAGATCTAAGCGTACATAGGGATAGACAGCGGGGGAAATGCGTTGCATGATTTCGTTACATAGCGACTCGCATGAAACGAACTTACTCTACCGTGCGTAAAGAAGTTTCACTTCAAATATAGAATAAATTTTTTTGAAATTTTGCCAGATACCGTAGGAATAAATGAGAATTTGTTTAGTTTTTTCACACATTGTTTGTGGGGCAGTTGAGAATTCAACTTTACTTTTCCATCAAATTAAGTAACGCTGATGCATCATCATCAATTACCGTAAAATCCCAATGATGATCATTGAATTTGTAATATACTGTACTGAGCACAACATTTTATAATTTGTAATTTTGGTGCTAGTGAAACACTATTCAGTTTCACATAATTTTTCTTATGTAGCAATTAAAGTGTTGTGGTGACAATTGACAATGTAAAAACTGAAGATTTAAAATCATGCAGTCAAATTAACGATCAGTAAAACCAGTTTTTCTTTTTAATTGCTTCATAAAATAGAGACGACAAAAAAGTTGTCGATTCATACAAAGTATCAGCTTTATTACTTTTTTGTTTCATATGTCTAAATCGTACAATATAGGAGTACACATTACAACTCAAACTACTATCGTTGAAGTTGAAATGAACTTTTCAAATGACAAATTGGATCGAAATTTAATATGAAATGCTCGTCTAGTAATGTTACTCAACGATTAAATTTTTGCGTAGAACTATGTCTGGGATTTACCTAACTTACTGATTAAAAGAACACTTTGTGCGTAGAAAATGATAAAAAATGTGATATATAAACAAGGATTTTTTGTTTTAATTATCTATGATCTATAATGTCAATCCAATGGTGTTAGTTTTCTTTAATATTAATTTTCTTTTGAAACAGAAAAATGATTTATATGTATACCTCTGATCATTTCTAATGATTATGTGCACAGATGGTTAAGTTTTTGTACTTGTTAGTAGTAGGTAACATTTTCGTTACAAAATACATTCAAACTTTCAATTTGTTTTGGGTTATTTTAAAGCTATTTAATTGGTGCAATTAAATGTTGAACAAAAGCGTATATATATAATGTATATTACGAAATTACATACTTTTGATTTTTCCGGGAAGTCATCTGAAGCATTTTTCACCCAAGGTGCATTCGCTTTCTTGAATGTAACTTCGTCTAACACTTTAAAAGCTTTATTATTGTTTTTCTTCATTTTTTTACTTCACTTTTTGTTTAAGTTGTAGTTATCATTTTTAGTGGCGAGCCGTGTGAGATCGACTTTTGGCTATAAGGTATTAACCGCTAAATATTCA
>NW_020438972.1:262598-271056 GCF_000699045.2 Agrilus planipennis | reverse complement strand
GTCTAGTTTTTCGCGCACCTACACTCTTTCCTATCTTGAGATTATCTTCGCATTTCCTTAAAACCAGAACATTCCACATCTATCCAGGTATACCTCTACTCCTCCTGCTCCTGCTTTTAATATGTCTCTGACTAGACCTTCATGCCTGAGAAGATATCCTACCAACCTATCTCGCCTATTATTAACTTTTATAGAGTCTTCTGTTCTCCTATTCTTTCTAAAACGTATTCATTTCTAACTTTCTCTATCTACGGTCTCCTCATCATCCGTCTATAATAAATATCCGAAATAAATACTCAGTTCGTAATATGGATCGATTGTCGAAAATATGTTCTATTTCGGAATCTGCTGAAGCTGATTTATACATTTTGCTAACTGAGCATTCCGAAATTGCTCAAATGACGAATATGAATATACTTCGACAAAAAGTGATTATAAAAATTTCTGACTAAAACGGAATACGAGCCCTCGTTTATAAAAATAATGGCTATCGTTATATCTGAAGAAAATGGTTTTTATAAACCAAGCAAAGTTAATGGCGTTTTAGAGAAAATTTACACTAACAATGAGTTTCAGATGAGTAGTATTTTCATTTTTATGTAACGTGCTGGTGTATTTACGCAAAAATCTTTCTTACTTTACCTTAAAATGAATTTATAATTGCGGAAGATATTCCCCTAATGTCATGTTCAATGAGACAGATTTGTTATTAAGGNAAAACAAGTCTCTTACAAAGTAACAAAATGAATAGGATAGGGTAGTGTTAGTAATTGTGGTACAATTGTGTGCAAATTCAGCCTTAGTAGAAACAAACTGTTCAATTTGGAATAATTATTAACGTCTTAAAACAACAATGAATTGTTACAAATGTCACCTTGTCTAACAAGTGCCTTAAAAACAGTTCAAGGATTCAAAGTTTAATTTTTTTATAATATGGCACTTTAACGACAAATTTTACATTTTTTGTTAACCATTCGAGCTCAGTCTCTATTATTCAAACGTTCGACACAGATTGAGCCTAATGAGGTTGACGTTAAGACCAAAGAAACGTCGCTCACAACAAAAATTAATTCCGTTGGTGCGGTAATTAACATTTTATTGTTTCCCAGTGTTCTTATTTCATTAAATTAAATACGACTACGTCCTTCTCAAACCATGTCGTTAAATTTCTTTTCAGTATATTATTATTGAAAAATAGGATAGTTGGCGATATTGTTGATTTAATATTTTTTAATTTTTTTTTTCAGAAAAATTTATTTATAGTTTTCAAATTTTTCTTTACTTCTTTACTTCCCTAAACTCTGACCCTGCAATATTTTTTAGGCTCGGGTATTCTGGCCGTTGTCTTTTGAAAATTATTATCGACGTTTCGCCTGGCATGGCAAGGGTGACGTGGTGGTCGTCTCGCCACCCTTAAAAATGCCAGCCGCAGCAACAGGCGAAACGTCGGGAGTACATTTCCAGAGACAACGGCCAGAAAACCGGTACTCAAAAATATCATTTTATTTAATCCACTATATATAATGAATTTTAAAAATACCACCCCAAAAGGTATAAAAGTTAAAATTTCCACTAATTTAATAAGATTAACAATAACATTCATGCTGTTTTATATAGGTACGTTCATCGACATCATAAGGTCAGTCCTAAATCAGTTGGACACGCACCTACACTCTTTCCTATCTTGAGATTATCTTCGCATTTCCTTAAAACCAGAACATTCCACATCTATCCAGGTATACCTCTACTCCTCCTGCTCCTGCTTTTAATATGTCTCTGACTAGACCTTCATGCCTGAGAAGATATCCTACCAACCTATCTCGCCTATTATTAACTTTTATAGAGTCTTCTGTTCTCCTATTCTTTCTAAAACGTATTCATTTCTAACTTTCTCTATCTACGGTCTCCTCATCATCCGTCTATAATANCTGTAGAGATGGACAAAAAAGAGTATTAGTTACACAATTAATTAAAAAAGGGACTTAAATTAAGTAAAACATGCACAAAATCCCAAGTAAAACACCTAAATTATAAAATGGCGACGAGATGTCAACTATATCCATGTCACAGATAGAAATAATCGTAGATGCACGACGTCAATTTATACAGTGGACAATAGATAACTGTTAGAAGTAAAACCATAGATGTTACAGGTGGCAAATTACTATGAAAACTGAGGAAGGAAAACAATAGCTCACCTTGAGGATCACTATACGGTGCTCGAGTTTTATTCCTAAGTGCTGACAAAAGAGAATTGCCTAGTAATAGTAGACACATCGCACAGCATATATTTTCTGGAAATTGCACCTTCACGTCCAAGGGGAGGAAAAATTAAAGGGGCTCCACTTCTCCAAGTTTTGAATCCTTTTTATTTTCTGTCTCCTTGTTCATTTAATACGTTTAAATACATCCTGTTGAAACAATCTTACGTTACCTTCATTTTAAATATCATGTTTTAAAATATTTAAGAACCATAACTTCCACAATTATTACAATTCACAAGTGTAAAAGTTTATAGTGGTAATTATTGTCAAACAAATGGAGTACTAGATAAAATATTGAAAGATTTCTTACCGTTTCCAAGATCAAGAAAAAGGAGCGTGATTGGGGTTCTGCTTCCTCACGTTTCGTGGCCATTTGATTTACCCTCTCCCTGTACATTTATTATGATTTAATGGAAACCTGTTGAAACAATTTAATATTAGTTATACATCCAGTAGATTTTTTAATGTTATATTATTAATGATAATTACCATTGTTAGCACCCCGTACCCTATGAATTTTTTGACCAGCTCATTAAGGGCATTCTTGGAAATAAAAATGTCTGATGTCTGTCTGATTGCCACAAATCTGTAAGTAGTGTTTGTCCATCGAATCCAAGGATGTAATATCAAAGCAAGTCTATATTACTGAAAAAGAAAGTCGTTAAAACCTAATCTATAGAATAACAAGGTAAAAGTTAAAAAATGTTTAATGGAAATTTGGAATTTTAAAAGCAGAATAATAATAATAGTTAAGAAATATTTTACACATTTTGGCTATAAAATGAAAGCAATCTTCGTGGCGTGGTCACATCGATATGAAAAATCTAGAATCATCGCCTAAACGTGTATTCAAAATTTAAAAATTCTAACAAAACCCTAACTATTCAAACTCCAATAAACTAAGAATTTATAAAATTCACATTAGATAAGTACAGGCAAGATGCCACGACACACTCGATAATAGAGCACGAAACGAACGCGCCACCCAAGTTTTTCATGACAAAATATAATTATAATTAAAATATAATTGAAATCAATCAATCACTAAACCGAAACGCATTCCACACAATAAATCAAATGAAAATCGAATAAGGATTAGGGCTAAATACTTTCAGGCGTCGTTTCCATTTATGGACGGCAAAAATGGTGGTACATCTCCTTCTCGAGGACCGAACACAATTGAATACGATTGAATGACAAGATGAAGCGACAAACGAGCCGGGAGACCTATAGATGAAAATTCTTTCTATACCTATGATAGATACATAATACATTTTATAGGTGCCTTCAGTTATACTAATGCAGTTTAATTAGCAAATTATTAGAAACTGATCCACCTAAATGACATCCTGTTGAAATAATTTAACGTTAGCTTTATATTATGTTTTATTATATTAAGACATCCACCAAGCAAATAATTGACTATGAAACTCAATAGATAGCTACTACAGTTCAGAAGTGTGAAAAATTAGAAAGTGTTAAAATAGTAATTATTATAAAAAAAAAAACAAATGCAATAAAAGATTATGAAAATCACAAATCAATTTATAAATATAATTTGATCAAAGAATTAATGATATCTTATCATTTCCACAAATGGCTTCTTTCCACGCCCAATAGAAGGAAGCGAATGGGGCTCTGCTAATTCACGTTTCCAACCCTTTTTACCTTCTCCATGTACATTTATTGTTTTAATCGAAATTTGTTGGAGCAATTTGATATTATTCACCAGATTTGTCATTATTTTATTGTTAATGATAATTAACTTGAATTGAATCTACTTCAATCTTTTTTATTATTTTCCATTAAAAACATTACATTCTCAAGGATGCCAAGTACGTCACAGATCGACTCGACATGCCAGAGTGTACTTGTTAATAATATTGCATCAATATCAAGCGTAGTGCGATAGATTTCGTAATAGTTAAATTAAGGTTTAAATACGGGTCAGAGTCAGTCTCGACGGGACGTTTTAAGTTATGCCTGAAATACGGGACTTCCCGGTAAATACGGGATGCTTGGTAACACTAGTTACAGTCTGAATCTTTAGAAGAACGAATTTTAGATATCCCCTCCTTAGTATTCTTATCTGCTTTAAAATAATGTTAAACTTTAATGCATCACATCATGCTGATGAAGTGTAATTTGTATCAAAATTTTTATATGACTTTATCTTTAAAATGACGCTAATTTCGTCCTTTAATTGTAATCTACTAATATTGTATAATACCATTAGATTTTTCCCGAGGCTTTTCGCTCGCGTTGATATCCTAAATATGTGACGATGATCGTCGACGACTACATAAGAATAATTTTTTTCTATCCCTCGGGAACAGTATTCTTTCTGGATAAAAGGTACTCTATGTTCTTTTCTGTAGCCCTAACAGTCTGTCTACAAAAC
Organism: Agrilus planipennis; assembly: GCF_000699045.2. Classification (NCBI taxonomy): domain Eukaryota; kingdom Metazoa; phylum Arthropoda; class Insecta; order Coleoptera; family Buprestidae; genus Agrilus; species Agrilus planipennis. Next base: position 266,391 of record NW_020438972.1, on the reverse strand, counting down.
TTCATGTTGATCGATTGAGTAGTTAACGCGTGAAATCGACCACAAAAAACTAATTTTTCTATCCCTCGGAAATGGAACTTTTTGGGGATATAAAAAGACCCCAACCTATTAACAATTTCTTTCAATTTCGCAAAAACACATCATTTCCTTGGATTTCACCTTTGATCAACACAGGTGTCGTCTAACGACACCCTGTCGCGCTTATATCAAACAAATTAGAATTGAAACATTCACTAGTAACAAATAAAAACAAAATTACCCCCAAAACAAAACAATTGTCAGTTAAATAAAGAGACTCCATGAGTTGATTAATGGCTTTTACTATTATAAAAGTTCTTTAATTTTTAATGACAAAACTAAATAAAAAGAAGTCAAAGTATAATCGCAGATACAATTGCTTTAATTCTAAATTACTGTTGAAGCATTCGTTTAATCGTCTTAAGCGTCAGATGTTTTCAAATACCTCGTTTTTTTTGTAATTTTGTTTTTAAAAAATCGTACACATTTCTGACGGTGACAATTGTTATTTTATAATAAACAAAACAAAATAATTTACCTTAAAGGGTGCACCACACAATTCCAAGTCTTATATTCGTCATTTCTACGGAAAAATAAATAAACGTTCACAGCAAGCAAAACTACAACACTTGTAATCATATGACACAACATAACATTCTCACATCCTGGTCAAAACGTAGATAAATAATAAAGAAATATTGAGAATAACAGACAAATAAAAAATTATCATTTACATCACCTGGCGAACCTGCGCCGTAGCTAAATGGAATTATTTTAAAAGTTAAAAATATATATAGGGCGTGAATAGAAAATTTTCTGTGCAATTAGGAATTTGCATTTACAACATAAATATTGAAAATTACCACACTGATAAAGAACAAATTTGATAACCTGTCAGTCTAAAATTATTATTTAAACTAGCGACCCGCCCCAGCTTCGCACGGGTGCAATGCTGATACTAAATATATATTTGTTTTGTTTAGATTATTATCGAGGAGGGGAAATTTTCAAAAGATACCCCCTGAACATACTAAATATACTACAGAATGTCTTTATATGCAACATTCACATTTTTTTTGTCATTAGACAATACAAACCGGCCGATACCGCCGCAACCGTCCCTGATCCTCGAAAATATTCATTTAAATTACATACTGTAAAAGGCCATACTAATCTATATTAAATGCACAATGTATTTCAGGTACTTAATTGGATAAGGATTAACGCTGTATTGCTTAATATCGTAAATAAGTCATACAAAGTAAAAGATAAAAAATGGTTATTGTGGGTTATCCCTAAGAGATAGACATATACCATCCAGGACTTTTTTGTAGTTTTTTTTAAGATGTACAATACCGTAGTACATTATTTTGATCTATCTCGTAGAGTTTAGCCAGCGTTTGCAATGTAAGCGCAAAAATGTGCTTATTTACGACATCACATTAGAAACCTCTAAAATTATCAGTGTTTCTCTACTATATTATGCATGTATTATACATATAAACCTTCCTCTTGAATCACTCTATCTATTAAAGGAAACCGCATCAAAATCCGTTGCGTAGTTTTAAAGATTTAAGCATACATAGGGACAGACAGCGGGAAGCAACTTTGTTTTATACTATGTAGTGATTCCTATTCCAACTTTATTGATTGACGGTGCTTAATTAACATCTAACCATTTTAAAAAAATTCTGAGTACTCTAACAGCTAAAAAACAGAGTTTCTAATTTTTTCAACTTGTTAAACAAATCTCAAACCTATATTATCTCCTTTTTTACCGTAATTAGTACTTTATATAAGCGCTTAAATGCACTCCAAACATGTAATGTGCTTCTAATTTTATAAAGGCCAGAACGTATGGGTCTATTCGTATATAGAAATTTTACTATAAATAGGTTATATTAATATTTTTTAATTAATGTACTTGCTTATACAGAAAGACGTGAAGAGAATATAAAAGTTAATCATCATCATCATAAGATCGTCAGTCTGTTTGGACACGTACCTCCACTCTTTCCTATCCCGAGCTAAACTTCGCATTTCCCTAAAACTAGAACATCCAACATCCTTAACTATTTGCGTAATCTAACCTAGGTCTACCTCTACCCCTTCTAACTCCGGCTTCTGCCTCTAATATGTCTCTGACTAGACCTTCATGCCTGAGAAGGTGTCCTACCTACCTATCTCGCCTACTTTTTATGGACTTCCATAGAATTCTCTGTTCTCCTATTCTTTCTAATACCTCTTCATTTATAACCTTTTCTACCAACGCTATCCTCATCGTTCGCCTATAACACCACATTTCTAAGGCTTCTAATCTTTTCATTTCTGCCGCGCCCACTGTCCATGTTTCGCACCCGTAAAACACCTTTAACAACATTTTTCGAATTTCTNCAAAAAGAAATCATGGTTGGGTAGGTACTACTATCTTGATTCTTCGGTAAATTAAACTTTTCTGTTTTAAGTTATTTACTACTTTTAGAGATCATTAAGACCCTAAATTAGATTTATTAGATTTTCTCGAACCTTTCAAACGAACAGCCTGCCAACAGGAAAATACATGTATAACAGTCATCTGATATTCATTGCAGCCTATTTTAATTATTAATATATAACTTAAAATTCTTTTTCGATATTTTTGAAAGATATTTAAGCCTTAAGAGACAATAATCCAAATAAAAAAGTGAATAAAAATGTAAAACAAGTCTGTTACAAAGTAACAAAATGAATAGGATAGGATAGGGTAGTGTTAGTAATTGTGGTACAATTGTGTGCAAATTCAGCCTTAGTAGAAACAAACTGTTCAATTTGGAATAATTATTAACGTCTTAAAACAACANAGAAAAAAAAAATACTCTTCCCGAGAGATAGAAAATTAGTTTAATGTGTGGAAATTTTGTAGACACATTGTTAGGGGTACATAAAAGGACATAAGGTACCCTTTAACCACAAAAAAATTGTGTTACCAGTGAAATAATATTTTACTTGTTAATTTTAACATATTGAAGTGTCCATATGTTTTTCCGTAAAGCGGTGGACCAGATAATATTTTGAATACATTGAACGATTGTTTAAAAGAAATAAATTCAGAATCAGTTACTAAATGCAAAAAATTCCATTAGAACTGCAGCGTTTTCAAATTAATTAATTGTAATAATAATGGTAATAGTATGTTTCGTAGAAATAAAAGGATTTTCAAAATCACTCCAGTTGTTTTGCATAATTGTAAGATATGCATTTGCATAGGTTTAAGAAAATAACAAGATCTACACCTTATTCTTATAACATTAAATAGTATATATTAATTGGTCCAAAAATGATGTTTTAATTTTTAAAATAAACTTTTAATGTATTGTTAAATTATAACAGCGTTGTATTGCCGTTTAAGTAAAGAAAGTGAGTATTCGGAGAGAAAAAATATAAGTAATACGCTCAGCTAAAATCTGTAATGTGATGACGTCCCATTTTGCTTTTTCATTGGACGATCAATAATAAAATATAAAAATTTTATGAAACAATTATTCCAAGTATCATTAAAAAAACTTTCCTTTTTATACATATACGTTGTACTTATAGTTTACAGAATGAGAAAATGGAATTATCAAATATTTGCAATTTTTCTCCTATCAAAAGTTACAAATTTTATGAAATATTCTAAGAAAATTTTTAGCAGTTTTCGGCTTTAATAAAAAAATATTTTTCTTTTGCAAGATTTTACCTGTACAAAAGTGGAAAATACATGTATAACAGTCATCTGATATTCATTGCAGCCTAT
>NW_020438972.1:252913-261432 GCF_000699045.2 Agrilus planipennis | reverse complement strand
CTAGCAAGGAGATCGGGCTGAAACTATAGCTACAAGCTATCCAAGGATGGTACTATAGAATGTCACCTCAAGGTAGGCCTAGTGGCGTCATCTCTTGGTTAGGCCGGAAACTTATCAATCCACCCTCGTATTTATATTCGGAATTTGACTCCGAATTGCTCAGTTCGCGAAGCGTGTAAATCAGTTTCAACAGATTTAGATATGGAATACATTTCTGGAAACTGCTCATTTGGATTTGATCATGTTGCGAACTGAGTAGAATTTAGAATATGAGTCTAAAATCATCATCATGATAAGGTCGTCAGTCCTAAGACTGGTTGGACACGCACCTCCACTCTTTCCTATCCTGAGATAATTTTCGCATTTTCCTAAAACTAGAACAACCCACATCCTTAACTATTTGCGAAGAGTAATCTAATCTAGGTCAACCTCTACTCCTGTTAACTCCTGTTTCTGCCTCTAATATATGCCTCAGAAGGTGTCCTACTAACCTATCTCGTCTATTTTATATTGACTTCGATAAAGTCCTCTGTTCTCTTATTCTTTCTAATACCTCTTCAGTTTTAACCTTCTCTATCTACGGTATCAACATCATTCGCCTGTAACACCACATTTCGAACGCTTCTAACCTTCTCTTTTCCGCCCCCCCCCACCGTCCATATTTCGCACCCGTACACAGTCGCACTCGCGGGCATAGAAGTAACTTATTTTTGTTAAAGGCGACTCAAACCTGTGCTATGCTCCAATTTATATCTCTGTTGCTTCTTCCATTCTAACTTATCTGACTTCCTACATAGGAGAAAATCAGCCACTTCGTCTAGTTTTTCGTCTCCTATTTTTGTATTCGCTGTTTCCCTACTTTTTCGTTCCATGCATACCAGTATTTTTGTATATTCAAATGAAATAAAAAATTAAATTCCAAATGTCAAATCCTGATACACATTTTTGTTCTGATCGTGAGGTCTAAAATTTATATTTAAATAGATTCATACAATTTCGATCAGCGTCTTATTATTTCATTGTCTTCAGCTTAAGTAAATTACCAATTTATTAATCTTTATATAGCCAACAAATCTGGAGTTCGTTTCCCTTCTCCTTCTGCTTCTATTTTTAATTAGGATATTATCTGATTTTCTCAAATGTTTCGCGCTTTAGGTGTTCCACTTTTTGCAGCCACTTGTGCATTTATAATCTAATTATAAATAAAGTAAAGGCAACACGATTTTGCAGATAGAACAACTGCGGAGATGGGGTAGGGGTTGAAAAGTTATCCACTGCCCTAAGGGAGAGAGATGTTTCGCTGTAGGGAATAAATGAGGCAATATAGGAATGCACCCACTCCGCTTGTTCGTAATGCTTCATACGGTTGGCGTTGCTCAAGTGCAAGATTTATAAAGAGACTCCTCGGGGAGTACCGATTATACGAATAAATCAATTAGACGTGATGGTTTATGTGCGATTTCCTTTCGACCTACAAGCCTGATGACAGTACCGTTTGATGATTTATAAGCATTGTATAAGCATCCACATGAATCGATTGTAGGTGCACTTACATCATTTTTAAAACAACCGCTAAATTTACATCAAATACTATTCTCCAACAGTACCAGACATAAAAGCCTTTGACATTAATAAATAATTCTAGTAGAATAAACCAAACGATTACTACTCAATAACGTACAAAAGAAATGATCCACCACGCACCACAGGCTAGGTCCAAAAAGTCGATTGTATCCTATAACTAATAGTATAAATGCGAATGTTACTTTGTTTGTTACTATTTCACGCCTTAACTACCCAACCGATCATCATGAAATTTTGTACACACATTATCGCGGCCACAGAAAAGGATATAGGGTTATCTACCGAAAGATAGAAAAATTAATTTTGCAACTTACTTGAAATGAACTACTTTTTTTGGCTCCACTATGAGAAAAAATTGAATTTGTTCATATTTTTACGAAGTTTTGTGACAAATGTTGATGTGTTATCAGGCGAGTAACTAAATATCTTTGCATATTTTCAGTCCTTGATCGTAAAAGTAGTATCGAAATTTGATATAAGGTACTTTTAGTTGCTGTCACTGTTTTAGATTAGAAATAGGTACTTAGTTTAAGTACAAAATATGTTTGTTGAGGCAAAATAGTCGGGGCCTAACAGAATACTCAATCTAGATGGAAAAATATTAAGAAATTAATGAAATAAAATGCGCTTAAAAATCACTTGGATGTCATGCCCACCAGTTCCTAATTCTATTGGGTAGGCAGTCCCTCCCTTTAAAAGTAATGAGAATGGATGGGTGACGATTAGGATGAGAAAGATGAGACGAACGAAATGAAGAGAAGTAAAAGACTACCTGTGAAATAAAATTATCATTACTACTGTCCCATCATTTGCCCAAATGATCCAATGAAATTCGGAACTGAACTAGTGTCCTCCCGATTGATAAGCAATAGTCTAAACCTTTAGGCAATGTTGCTGGGTACCGCGCTTGTATTTACTATGCCACCAAAGGATGGGTAGTTTGCTATATTTTAGCATGTGTCATAATTGAGTTCGTAATATAATTGTGTAGGAGTTGATGAACGCTGTTAATTTCATTAAAATATATAAGAACAAATGCTTTCACGGCTGGAATCCATAGTAGAATGAAGATTCGGACTATAGAGCCGTGGAACTATTCTGTCCAGACGTTTCAGCTACTGCGGCTGACATCCTCAGTGGTTACGTTGACAACGTGAACGTAGATTATATCTCGAAGTCTCGACAGCGACACCACTGAGGATGTCAGCCGCAGTAGCTGACGAAACGTCTGGACAGAATAGTTCACAGCCCTATAGCCAGAATCTTCATTTTAAAATATATGCTCTTTTTACCCCGTGCCATTTGAAATTTGAGTTCCTTATTCTGAGTAAAAGTTATTCAATTAAACAATTTAATTTCTTTTATATGATGATTCCTCTCTTAAGTATCCCATTTTGCCCTGGTCTCCCTTACCTAGATCGTGCTCTATCAATCGCTTGTTAGATCAAGTCTTATATGGAACCCTTCTCAATGTTATCTATCGGAAAGTGTTGACCATATTCAACATAGATTTTTACGGGTTTTGTTTCGAAAATCAGGTAATCCAATGCATAGAACCGATGATGGTTACACTAATATTGACCATGAGGTTCGTCTTTGTTCCCTTAAATCATTTAGAAGCTATTTCGATGTCATGTATTTATTTGAAGTTTACAAGGGTCAAAAAAATTAATTTTAGACAGTGATAGAGTTAAAGTAAGAAATGAGTGCGTAACACGATTAAAAGGTAAAATGCTTTAAAAGAAAATCAACATCTTCATTAATAACGATTAAGATTAAGGTAAAACTCAAAAGGACTTAAAGATGACCCTTCCGTGACAATCGTATCTGACCAACTATTTTTCAGTAGCTTTAGAGCCTAAATAAACGCTGTAAAAAGTGTATTGAAACAAAAGGATAATATTTTGAAAAGTGCTGCAAATCGAGTTTGTTTTTCTCTTTCCTTATGTCTCGGATTAAGATAACATATAACCTCCCTTAACGGTCACTTTGTTTTGACGATGCTTCCAACATACTTTTCTTGCCATTTTCGCCAAAAGTGTACGACCAGATAAAAAAAATCGTTCAGTTTAATAAACTGTGAGTTATTCATCTCCTTCGAAACATTTTAACTCTCACAAATTACTGCCTTTACGATTCAGTGAAGTTGTTTAATTTAAGCAAATATCTCTAGCTAGTACATACGTTTGTATGTGTTCCACTTCGAAACGTCACCGTTGACTTTTAAATTGGCACCACTTAGCACGCCTCTATGCTCTGGAACCGGTGTAGCAAACTATCTGGGTATCTCTGTAGTTTCGGCGTTAATTTCGCTCAAGACAAATAGCAGATAATATTTTGCGGAAATATGCGCGGTACACGTAATCATTTTAAACTGTAACCCCGCAGCAGCAGAGGCGCGCAATTGAAGCGGCATATTGTATGCTGCAGGTACGTATACATATATGCAGGTTGAGAAACTACTCTAGAAGTGCGCTAATTGTCCAAAAAGAACAAACAGAAACACAGTGGTTGGTGGTAGCGAATTGTTCCGACGAGGAACAATGATAAAGACGTTTTGCGTTTCGCTGCATTATCGTTAAACTTAATACAACTAGTTTACGTATTTATGAAGTTCGTTAAATAAATAAAAATTCGTAAAGAAGAAATTTCGAACGACTGATATGAATCTACAAAATAAAACTTTCTAGCGTCTTTTTTAGTGCTGGGTTTGACTATTGACCGTATAGCTCCCAGCCCAGAGGCATTAGAGTCATGGAAAAAGCTCAACGATTTAGAGCTTTAATTGTGAATTGGGTTTAGGAATGTGTTTCCTGTTAACAAGTTTGCAGAAAAATCTTAACCAACATTATTATGATAACTTAATTTCTCTACAATTTTGAGGAATCAGTCTTTGTACAATTTTCACATTGGTTCGATTCCTAATTTCTTTGGATCACTTGGGCAAATTATGGGTTTTATTTCACGGATGTTTTTTACTTCTCTTCATTTCGTGTCGTCTTTCTCATCCCAACTGCCACCCACTAATTCTCATGATTCCCAAAAGGAGGCTAAAGAGGACTTTCCGCTCTAATCTCCGGAGTAGCGCGGAGGGGCCCGACTGCCCGCCCAATAGAATTAAGAACTGGTAGGAATGATTCATCCAAGTGTTTTTTAAGCGCGCTTTATATCTTGAGTTAGTAATATTTTTCTATCCAGATTGAGTATCCCATTAGGCCCCGACCATTTTGCCTCAACAAACATATTTTGTACTTGAACCAAGTACCTACTTCTAACCTAAAACAGTAACGTTATAGGTGTAGCACCCAGCCCAGAGGCGTTAGAGTCACCGAAAAGCTCAACGATTTAGAGATTTAGTCATGTAGGATTTAGAAATGTTTCCTCTTAACAAGATTGCAGAAAAATCCTAATCAACATCATGATTATCACTAAATCTGTTTACAATTTTGAGGAATCAATTATTGTAACATGCAATTTTCACACTGGTTCGATTCCGAATTTTCTTGAATCACTTGGGCAAATGATGGGGCAGTTATTTATTTCGTTCGTCTCATCTTTCTCATCCCAACCACCACCCACCTATTATGATTTCTAAAAGGGGGCTGAAGAGAACCTTCCGCTCTATACTGCTCAATGGAATTGAACTGGTGGGAATGACTCATCCAAGTATTCTTCAAGCGCGCTTTATATCTTGGGTTTCTTAATAATTTTCTATCCAGTTTGAGCATCGCATTAGACCCCGACCGTTTTGCCCCAACAAACATATTTCGTACTTGAACCAAGTACTTCTAACCTAAAAGAGTGACGGCTATGAAAAGTACCTTATATCCAGTCCTCCTAGTCCAGAGGCGTTAGAGTCACGTCTAAAGTTTAGGAATGTGTTTCCTTTTAACAAGATTGCAGAAAGATCATAGTCAATATTACTGAATCTGTCTACAATTTTGAGGAATCAATCTTGTACAGTTTTTACGTGAATTTGGTTAGATGATAAAGGTTATCTCACCAATAAAACTTATTTAAAAAAGTATAAATATTGTTCCATTTTACATATTAATATTGTAACTAATTCAAATAATTATATCAGTTTGCGATACCTACCTAACCTGCCCACTATATTAAAATTCTAAATATTTGTTAGGCAGTAAAGATCCAGGTACATAGATACGAGCGAGTGATTAAGATAGGCAAAAAGAAATCATGGTTGGGTAGGTACTACTATCTTGATTCTTCGGTAAATTAAACTTTTCTGTTTTAAGTTATTTACTACTTTTAGAGATCATTAAGACCCTAAATTAGATTTATTAGATTTTCTCGAACCTTTCAAACGAACAGCCTGCCAACAAATAAAAAACAAAAATTTTGGCAATAACCTTATTATTCTAAAGTATATAACAAATACTGTAAACTATCCCACTATCCTAACAATTTCCTTCCCTTCGTCTGTTATAAAATCACTAAGAGTATTTCACTTAACTTAAGAAAGTAAACACAACTTTTACACTGTTATCTTTTCGAAAGAGGGCCAATCGTCGGGAACAGTAATTCTAGAGGTATTTTTGAATACAATATTTGAAACATTTAAATACGTTTTGTTTAATTTAATTCACATGTATTAAAAACTGAATACCTATCAAGATTTTTCCATAGAATTCTTAAGAAGCGACGATACCAATTTCGATCGACATAATTTAAAAAATCCAGGTCGACACAGAGCTTTTCATAAAGGAAAAAAAGAACATCGCAACCAAATGAACGGTTGATGAGCTTAAATGCAAAAACCAAACACACCAACGAACAATCACATTCTTCTTGTTTGCGCTACGGTTAAAAATTAAGTTAAAAATCCGCGTATTTGCGTGCATAATTTACATATAGTACAAAAGTAAGCAAACTGAAACTGTGCGTGCTTCTTTTTCTTTTTTCGTCCTGCTGTTTTTTAACTTTATTTTATTTAACGAAAGCGTCTACACCGATTGGAACATAAAATTCAAGTGACTAAAAGTCTTACTTTGTTATTCTTGTAAATTGATTCATCCCTTTTGCGATATAGACGGCGCATTACTTGAAAACGGATGCAGACAATCGCATAACACACGAGCAAATAATATACACGTATTACGCTAGGAAATCTACAGAAACCCTAAGGAAAAAAACTCCTTACAATATTTTGTTATATTTATGCGAGATTTTGTGCAATCTTTGTTTTTGTTAATCTTAAAATTATACATCCTGAGGAAAAATTAACAAAAGTGACGTTTCATGTGGCGCAAGCTGCTCATGTGAATTTATATTAGAAGATACTAGGATTAAATAGAGTGGTGAAAACGACGAAAAATTCTACTGACCCAATTTTTTAATTTTACCCTTTTCAACACCAAAACAACTAGTTCTGGGTTTATTTTACCTCTTTTATAAGTAGTCAATTATTTAAGCCACAAGACACAAAATAAATAGACTTCGTTTACTTTCTGTAGCGATGTGACCTTCAGTTTGGCCGGTGCAAAGTAGAAAAGAACAGCACTAGGTCAGAAAAGGAAGGAGACAACTCCCGGCCAAACTCTTAACCAGTGAGGAGCGTATAATCTGTACAGTACTGCACGGAAAAATTGACTATTTTATCTACTACAATTTTATTGCTAAAATGTGCTGTTATTAGTACCATTTACTACTGAAAATATCAACAAGATGTTTATTTATATTTGAAGACATATTAAAGGCTTTTGGCAGGTACTGTATGAAAAAGTACGTTTAATGAACAAAAGTCGAGAGTATAATGAGCTTTTTTCTCCTTACCTACGATTTTGCCAGAGCGCATCCAAGACATTGAAAGGGGCACATCGCTACAGAAAGTAAATGAAGTATAATACTTTACCAGAAAAAATTTTACTACAACAAAAAAATACAACGAGCACAGAACATAAGTATACTTACGTTACATAAGTATACATAAGTATTTTCTATACATAACGATGCCTGAATTTGTATTTTTATTATTAATGCTTGAAACCTTAAATATTACCACACCATCAAATGCTAAATATTTCAGATGTGAATTGCTAATCCACTCAGGGCCGTAACCAGATATACGTCAGACCAGGCTAAAAGCCTGCTCTGGAAAATTTTGAACCTGCCCTGGCAGCTAGCCTGAGCTTGTTACGGATTTAGAAATTTCTACACGTAGATACTTTTTGAGTTGTACTTTTTGTATGCTGACAAGGATTATCCATCCAAAACGACTATCTATGTGCCATCAACGAATGTCAAATTTGATCCTTCCTGGAAGAAGGATGCATTCGAACAAACCGTACAAAATTCCAAACCTTAAGTTACTTTTAAGAAAATTTAATCAGCAAGAGGACAGATGTGACGATTAGAACTTTATGTACAATTGAACAGGTACCAATTAATAAAATAATTCAAGGTTTTGAGTTTTTGTATGATCTTAGTCAAACAAAATAAAACATAAATGTGCAAAAATTTCAGCCTGCACTGAATTTTGAGCCTAACTTAAATACACAGTCCGTCTACGGCCTTCTAAAAAAGTTTGTCTATTTATATTATTATACACACACACACAACACACAACACACACACACACAACACACAACACACAACACACAACACACAACACACAACACACAACACACAACACACAACACACAACACAGACACACAACACACAACACAACGCACACACACACACACACACCACTCATTTCCTTTCCGCAAAATTAACCTCAACAAAATGTGACATCCCAAAAACAGTAAAAAACAATAATTATTTATTTATTATCTGTATATAAGAAAGTATAGATACGTACTCCTTGAATTAAAAAGTTAACGTGAAATTTTCAGTGCCCCTCAACTCTGAATAAATGGCATATAATCAGATTTTGCTAGACACCTCCTCCCACTCATTTTGATCCTAGGTAATT
>NW_020438972.1:245339-251085 GCF_000699045.2 Agrilus planipennis | reverse complement strand
TATCTTATTCGATTGCTTTTGGTTTTAACTGTACATTCTTTGCATCCTAATTTACATTATCGTGCATATTACATTTGAATCTTCTCTTGGAATTCATAATACAATAGTAACCTATTCAATGTTTACCTGACTCATCGTTAAAATCATATTAGGGCCGTATTTTCCTCTCATAACCTTTTCAATTGTACCTATCACATTTACCTGAAATGCAGTCATTTGCTGTAAAGTTTTTCATACTAGTTTCTAATTCTATCTCTATCTATCTTAAATTGTTCTTCTCTTTCACGTTTATTTAAATACATGTCCAAAATTTTCTAACCAGAGTTCATCAAAATACATCAGTGAGCACGGTTCTCAATAATACGCATTTAATTATTTAAACAATTTTTGAAAAAACACAAAATTCGCAATACTTTTTGAAAGACCTCGTACATATCGAAACTTCTTTATTTTTCAACAAAAAAACGCTTCTAATAACATTGAAATTATTATAAATCTAGGGTTATACATTAAGGCTAGGGTCCTACTTAGTTTATTCGTGTAAGTACTATTTGTTAATCTAATTGTGGGCCACTAGTTGTTCTTCAAATGAGCATTTTAAATCTGTCTATTGTCGTTAGGATATGATTAAGCTTAATTTTTACTTCATTAAAATCTCATTAACACTAACAATAATAAAGGAAGAGTCGGTAGTGAAGCACTTTCTGTGGAAGACCAAAAGCTCTCTTTGTTATGTTTCGTTTCTGCAACTAGCCATTGCAGTGAATCAAAACAAGGGGTGATTTATAGGGCTTTTATGGCGCAACCATTGTTACATACGTAGAATTAAAACGCCACCGCTGCAATTTTAAATTTACTATTGTAAACTACTACACTCGATTTATATAAAGATCGCTCATTACAAAAAAATCCTTCAGTTTGTTTTTTATTTTTCTATTTTCGTTATAATGATTATAATATGGGTGGTAGGAACTCGAGTGTTTTTTCTTTAATGCAACTGGTTATAATTAAATGAATGTGCATTTTTTAATGATGCAACTGATTTTAAAATGAAATTCAATGTTTCTTGAAGCATCTATTTATTTTATGTAATTTTCATACCCGCTAACTTATATACAAAGCAAAGTACTAAATACTTGCGCATTAATTATGTATTAATTATTTTACTTATTTAATGTTTGTTTTAAACATACAAATATTTATTCCTATTATTACGATCATAACAAATACAGTGGATATCGTTTATTACGACCTTGGTAATAGCGTCCATTTTGCCATAGCGACGTTAAATCTAAGTCCCTTGAATTTAAAGCACATTTTAATACTTACTAAATTCAAATGGTGAAAACTGTATAGACCTGTCTGTATCTCTTCATCTTTGCCTGTAACAACTTCCGGATATAACGAGGAAGTTGCAGTGGTCGCTTCATCGTCATTATATCCGAAATTCACTCTATTTGTTTATATACATTGAGTGAATTGTAAAACTGAAACCCAAATGGTTTTCTGATGCTATTAATCGTTTTTATTTTTATTTATTATTATTAACAAACAACATAAAATCTCTTTTGTATTCTTTTGTACTTTATTACTATTTGCAAATAGAAAGTTTAATAAATATTCCAGTCTTTTCTTTGCCTATCTACCTTTACCTTACTAATGATAAGAGTACCTGAATATATGTATTTTAATTGAATCGTTGATTATGCACTAACTTTTTGTAATACATAACGTCATGTATCTACCTACGACACAACTACATGTAGTTATATAAACAATAGAACCGTCGAAGTAACATTTTGTAGTTGTTTTAAGTTGATGACCGCAACAGAGTAGCCACTGGAGGGAGGGTTTTGGGGGTTGAAACCCTTCCCTATCGACTAGAAAGCTTTTTAATTATGTTGCACTCACCGTCAGAGAAGTTCGAGAAACAATTGTTGTCAGGTTCAGATAGCGCAGTAGAAAGAACAAACAATAGGTTGTAAAGTTGATTGACGTGAAACAAAAAAAGCACAAGCAGTAGGCTAATTAAGTGACTCTTGACAACCTCCTCTTTATAATTGTAAAATCTTATGGAAATCAGTCGTTTCGAAAATTATCCCATACAGATAGAGACCAAAACATTTTCCTTTAACCCTTTTTACCCCCCTCCTCATTTCACAAATCCTGGCTACGCCAATGGATAACAGTAGGCGGAACTATGAGCTACAATACTGCTAGGTACATTTGTTACTTGATAACATTTTCTTTTTGTAACTTAACAAATATTTTTTCATCCCTTAGTGTGTAGATACTTATACGTAATAATCACGCAAACCAGTTTAATAAGAACATGGACTATTCTTATTAACAATTATTAGTTTTTACTTTTCGGTTAACAATGGAGAAACTTAAATCTATTTTGGATATTGTTATTTTCTTGTGTGCAATACGTAGACACTTTTTTATTTGTTTTCATGCCTTAGCAGATACCGGTACACGCAGTGAAACCCTTTTTATATTTTTCCAGCTTAAATGAAACATAAGCCAAGATTAATTAACTAACTGAAAATGAAATTCATCCCTTTTAATAATTAATAGTTTTTATTCTTCTTTCTCTTCCCAGAAAAAAGATAATTAGTCTAATTACTCTAATGCTCCTAATTTAAAAGTGATTACTGGTTTCTCAGTTACCGAAAAAAAAAACGTTTCACATTACGAACAGGTATTAGTCAACGTCATTATTACATTTTCGCGCCTTCTTCACTTGAAGAAAAATTATAGTTGGAAGTCAGCAGAAATGTCGGGGGTAGTTATTTCAACAGCTACTTTACATTTTAATTTTGCTTACTACAGGACAGTGTCCTTGTAAGATTATACATAAAAAACATTAGCTTATTTTGCAGGTATCACTACATAGTATAAAACAAAGTCGGTTTTCCGCTGTCTGTCCCTATGTATGCTTAGATCTTTAAAACTACGCAACGGATTTTGATGCGTTTTTTTTTTAAGATAGAGTAATTCAAGAGGAAGGTTTATATGTATAATACATGCATAATATAGTACGGAAACACTGATATTTTAGAGGTTTCTAATGTGATGTCGNCAATTAATAAAATAATTCAAGGTTTTGAGTTTTTGTATGATCTTAGTCAAACAAAACAAAACATAAATGTGGAAAAATTTGGATTTCAGCCTGCACTGAATTTTGAGCCTAACTTAAATACACAGTCCGTCTACGGCCTTCTAAAAAAGTTTGTCTATTTATATTATTATACACACACACACAACACACAACACACACACACACAACACACAACACACAACACACAACACACAACACACAACACACAACACACAACACACAACACACAACACAGACACACAACACACAACACAACGCACACACACACACACACACCACTCATTTCCTTTCCGCAAAATTAACCTCAACAAAATGTGACATCCCAAAAACAGTAAAAAACAATAATTATTTATTTATTATCTGTATATAAGAAAGTATAGATACGTACTCCTTGAATTAAAAAGTTAACGTGAAATTTTCAGTGCCCCTCAACTCTGAATAAATGGCATATAATCAGATTTTGCTAGACACCTCCTCCCACTCATTTTGATCCTAGGTAATTAATGAATTTATACTATCTTGTAATTCTAGTAATTGTCATTTCCATTGTAATTCGAATAAAGAAAATAATTCGACCACGAAAAAGTCATTACTCATATTCTTTTTTCGTTTTCTTTCGTTAATAGTGCCTTAACATCCCGTCTGTTGCGAAAAAATGCCATAAGAACGAAAAGGCAATTACATTAAAATATTTTTCGAACTAGACACGATATTCTTTAGTTGAAAATAATAGATCCGACGCGGCGAATAAACTCCAGTTGAGTAACTTGGCAGAAGACATAATCGATTTCTGAACAAATAAATGACATATTATAGCCAATGGAATGGTATGAGGTAGATAATAATTTAGAAAAAAGCTGATGAAAATGACAAAGGTTACAATCCAGACTAAACTGCAAAAAGTGATACATTCACCGTTACAGATGATTATTACATTACGACTAAGTGGTTTCCCTTTGTGCTTTTCAATTTTTTTTTCTAATTCAATTCCAAAAGGTTGGAGGGATAAAAAAAATAGACAGGGAGTCTGTAAATCTGCAAGCTGCTTATGAACTAGAAATTGTTCAGATTATCAATAAATTATCTGAAAGCTTCTCATCGGATATAGGATCATATAATACGAAGGCTGCTCAAAAGGGTATCGCGAATTTTGAATTTCAGCCGATTACGAAGTTTCAATTTTCGATTTTTTTATGGTGTTATGTTGGTACTCATGTCTCTCACCCATACCAACAAGTTTGACCATATTGAATGTTCAGTTAATTTTTGACAGCACTTTGCTTGTACGTGTTTTGGCTCGTGTTCAATTCTTGCCTATTCCAAAAAAATCTGTATTAAATTTTGTGCGAAAAATAAAATTAAGTGAGCGGACGCATTCCAAATGTTGACTGAGGCATAAGGTGAAGCTACCTTGGACCGAAGCAACGTTTATGGGTGGTACAAAATGTTCTCAGACGTCCGAGAAGAGAACAACGAAGAGCGCGCTGGACGTATGTCAAGAACAGACGAAAACAATAATGAAGTGAAGAAAATAGTATTCGCCAATCGTCGAATCACCGTTGCGTTGAGAAGTTGCTGAGGTCCTGAACATATTGATTGGCTCTTGCTATTTGATTGCTTCAAATGATTTGGGCATGAGACGGGTCTCCGCGAAATTCTTGCCAAAATTGCTCAATTTCAACCAAAAAGAGCATCGCATTAATATTGCTAAGGAGCTACTGGACTCTGTCCTCGACGACCCAAATTTGCTCCAGAGGGTCATAACTGGTGACGAATCATGAGTTTATTGTTATGACGTGGAAATTAAAGCTCAATCATTCCAATAGAAGCTGCAGCACGAGCTAAGACCGAAAAAAGCGTTAGGTCAAATGTGAAGATTTTGATTACAGTTTTCTTCGATTGCATGGGCGTGGTGCATCATGAGTTCTTGCCACAGGGTAGAACGGTCAATAAGGAATATTACCTGCAAGTTGCGCGAAGTAATCCGCCAGAAACGCCCGGATTTGTTGAAGAACGAAAATTGGCTTTTGCACCATGATAAACGCCTCTGCTCACACATGGTTGTTTGTGCGCGAATTTTGGGCCAAAAACAACACACTAATAATGCCGCAGCCATCGTGTTCCCCAGATCTGACCCCCTGTGACTTTTTCTTGTTGCCGAAACTGAAGAGGTCCATGAAAGAACAACGATACGCTATGTGTTCCGTCGCTATTCGCCGAAACGTTTGTTTTTGTTATAAATATAGTTTTTATTTATATACATATTTAAGTAGATGCTTTGATAATTTTTTAATCTTATTCGATTGCTTTGGTTTTAACTATACATTCCTTGCATCCTAATTTACATTATCGTGCATATTACATTTGAATCTTCTCTTGGAATTCATAATACAATAGTAACCTATTCAATGTTTACCTGACTCATCGTTAAAATCATATTAGGGCCGTATTTTCCTCTCATAACCTTTTCAATTGTATCTATCACATTTACCTGAAATGTAGTCATTTGCTGTAAAGTTTTTCATACTAGTTTCTAATTCTATCTCTATCCATCTTAAATTGTTCTTCTCTTTCTTGTTTATTTAAATACATGTCCAAAATTTTCTAACAAGAGTTCATCAA